>NC_083609.1:50747065-51053912 GCF_029168945.1 Cannabis sativa | reverse complement strand
AACAGTGGAAAAATGAATTCTAAAAATTGTACCTTCTCTCTTTCTCTGTTGTTAGCCTTGTTAGTTTCACAAGTGGTCTTTCTTTTCTCATAAAAAGATCTTTTATACTCCTCAGCTTCCTCAATGATCTGATTCCTCATTTCCTTCTCTCTTTTCTCCTTTTCCTCCAGATGGATGGCATTTAGACTGCATCGAATAGTAGATAAGTAATTGAACTCTAATTAAACTTAAGCTTCCAAACTAGAATAGTTAACAAATCCTAAAGATCAACAATCACAATCTTTCCATTTAAATGAAACAAATAGATATAAACAAGATTAATGCTAAAAGGTACCAGTAGTGCCGAACACTCTCCTAAGTGTTATACAACCATTGCTGAAATTAAATTTTAGGTCCCATATAAATTAACTAAATAAGTTTTAGGGTACATTCCTAACCAATTGTAAGGTGCCGCATCTAGATGGTGCTAGGTACCACTGGTGCCTAATAGCAATGCTCTATAAACAATGTAACGAATCTTCAATAGATCCATTCTAGTTATTCATTAATCAATGTGATCAGCAGTTCTACATGTTTGACTGGATATTACATGAGAACATAATCCATATTACTTTTGCAGGATCATTTTTTATTACATTTTTTCAGAGCTAGTCATTTTAGACATGTATTATTCATTTTAGCACTATATATTACCGATAAAATTAGCTAACTATTAAAAAATGTCTATCAATCAAAATTAAAAAAGTGAGTTAGTCTAGCTAAAATCATATAGAAGGTATTCCAAAACGTAATTTGAGCCATAAAGACTCCTAATCCCGTCGAAAAGCACATATGTAGAATGTTGGAAATAATGAATTTCTCGTGTATTTTTGTCATGTAGGTAAGAGCTTACATATATACAATTTTTCCCCCTGAAACTAGGCTCCCTTACTATGAAAATACTCAGAGGGACTCTAACCTCAGACCTTGTGGCCACATGCCTGACCATTTGAATATCCTTCTCGGGTCAATGTAATTAAAGAGCATATTGGAAATACGTCGACAACTAAATAAATATACACATAACTAACTATACATCTAAGAAAAAATTATATAAGAGTAATTTTGTCCAAACGAGAAAATTACTATGCAGTCATCCATATTATTATTACTGAGATGAAACTCAAATTTGCATGAGCAATTGCAATTTTCATGTGTAACGTTGTTTTTTTATAATTTATTGTCTTTAAATAAGCAACCACTTTTTTTTGCTGCTAATAATTTTCCGTATTTCAATCCAATGGTATCTCATCCTAATCACAAAACGAAGCCTAAACGTAATACAACTTAGCTCTAAGAGAAATGACCCCCTTGAACTCATAGCATAGACAAATAAATTCAAAACAGGTCGAAACTTCAAATATATATATTTCACAAGCTCCATCTCACCCCATCTCACAAAATTAAACCAAAAAATGTATTGTTCTAATCAAGAATATCCAACCAAATTGTAAAATGTAACATTTTCACGCAACCAAAGAACCAAAATTGATTAAAATAAAAAAGATGAGATAAACTGTGAACCAGTAGTAGATCATAATTGGAATAGTTTTAACAAGAAAACCAGGTGATAAAGCTATAGACTTTGGTTTGAAAACCCTTTTTAGGAATACCCATTCATAATTAACCTAAGGTTGATAGATAAACAGTGTATAGCAAAGGTTTATTGAAGAACTTAATTTACAATGACACAGCAATAAATATAAATATATATGTGTGTATTATCAAATTGACCGAAACGAGATCCAAACGGAAAAGAAAAAAAAAGGCTAAAATTTTAAGTTTGTTTGTTATTATGTCAAGTAACTAGTTGAATGCATATACTAAACCAATAAAACCATTAGAAAAAAAAGTAAGCTAAACAGTTCAATCAATTGTAATTTAATTCTGAAGAAACACAAGAAAGTAACTGACATATGCTAAAGACAAAGTAATACAATGAATTTGAAACTTGTTAATTTAAGCATAAATCCATCATCATTATGGTCTCCTTAATTCTATCTATTAAAGACCAAACAAGTTGTGATTTTTGAATATAACTTACTATAAGGAATAAAAGAAAACCCCTAGTCTCCTCTGATTAATCACTCATAAGCCAGGATCTGAGCTCGTCATCGATAAGAAATGAAAAATCAGATCGGAAAGAAATGGAACAGAAATAAGACTTACCGGCGCCATTCGCGGCGAGCGAAGCCTTCCTCGTGCATCTCTTCCGGAGGAGGCAGAACGGGGCCATCCTCTGGAGCGAAAATGTCGTCATGATCGTCGCCGTTGCCATTGGAGACGGGCATGGCAGATTCGAAGGGCGATGAGAAGTCGGGGTTGGAGGAAGGCATACCGAAGCCGTAGCCGTGGTCGGAGACGTCGTCGTCTTGCGGAAGTGGGTCGTTGTGGGAAAAGTCGTCGTTAGGTGGGTTAAACGACGAGTCGTAGCTCATGTAGCTGTCGTCATCGAAGGGTCCGGCTGTGGTGGGTGGGTGTTGGTGGGTCTGGTCTTCTCCATCGTTGCTGAACGAGTCGAAAGACGCCATTCTCTTAGTACTCTCTCTCTCTCTGTCTGTGTCTAGATCGGATTGAAAAGACTGAATCTACTCTTTCTCTGAAGATGACGACTAACTTTCGCAATTGGACTATTCATAAATCATAAGTCTTAAAACGGTATAGTATTCGATTTAAGAAATTTTATTTGTACTCCATTTATTTATTTATTTATTTATTTATTATTATTATTATTATTTTGAAAATAAACTGAATGGATTTCATTAGTAATGGGCCAATAATGGCCTTTAACCCATTAGGAACAATCTTCGCAATGAAAAGACGATCATGAGAAAAACATGAATAGCGAGCCAACCAGTGAATTGCGTTGTTATCGGACCGTTTAACAAAAGTAATAACAACATTAGAGTGAGTTTGAAGCAAATGTTTACAATCTGAAATTATTAAACCAAAAGGAGAAAATAATGCTTCCAAATTAGACAAAGCTTGCACAAGAACTAAGCAGTCTGATTCAACATAAACAGTCCCTGTCTTATAGAGAGACTAAGATGTATCATCTTCAATTTTTCCTTTGATCTAGCCAAGAGCTTCCTTGAGGCCAATAATTTCTGTCATTTGAAGATCGACACAACCAATCATGCTCTTTGTTGCAGCTTTCAACAAACGAGTGTCATGATCTTGCACCAGCCATCCAAAACCAAAACGATTTTCAGCAGTAAACAAGGCAGCATCGTAATTAATCTTGATAGCACCATACTGAGGTTTCGTCAAAAACTCACTTGCACCAGCAAAAGAAACACCATTTTGTTGAGCTGAAATCCAACTATCAAGATAAGCAATTGCACCCGAAACTACCCTATCCACTATAGCAGTTTTACCATTCCAAACATGGAGATTTCTAGCTTTCCAAATCGCCCAAAATACCATTGAAACTTGACTAATGATTTCTGCAGTATGAGAGTTGCAGAAACTCATAAACCAACCAGGAAAATGAAGCCATCCATCCTGACAAAAGTTACTCAAAACCTTAGACAAACAGAGTTTAGCGAAAGAGCATTCGATAAGCAATGAAAAGTAGTCTCTCGGCCATCGTTACACACTTGACATGTTTCTAAGAGGGGCACATGCCTTTGTTCCAATTTGATATATGTGGGTAGACAGTGTGTAAGAACACGCCACAATTTTTTATTTTTTATTTTTTACTTTTTGTGGTATCTTCAAGTGCCAGAATTTCCTCCAAAAGCTTAAGTTGTCACCACCCTCCCATCTACCCTGCAATTCTTGAATAAACTTATAGTAACTTTTAACAGAATAGCTTCCAGATGACTCATTGTACCAATACCATGAATCTGGGATCGTGTAAGAGATTTGACACGTGGGATGTGTCTAGGGTAGTAAATGGCCCCGGACATGATCCCGCAAAATTTGGGATGTTGTCCTCTCTACGAGCCTGCAAAGGGCATTCGGCAAGAGGTATGATCACCTTGGGGATAAAAGCTACCACTACTCTGATGATTAAGGAACTAGAGCTTGCGTCCCATAGAAGATTGATGTATAATCAAGAGACCAACCACATTCTCCTAGAAGAATCACTTGATGAAATTGAAGAAAAGAGAGACTTAGCAAATTTAAAGCTACATGCTGATCAACAAAAAGTAGCTCAGTACTTCAATAAGCAAGTAAAGGAAAGAAAATTCTTTGTGGAAGATATGGTTCTCAAAAGAGTGTTCCTTAACACTAAAGATAGTGCAGTCAGTGTGCTCGGACCTAATTAGGAAGAGACATACCAAGTAACCGAAGTTACAAAAGCTGGAGCATACAAGCTTGGTCAGTATGATGAAAATATGAGGTTAGTTATGGTATTACGGTATTGGAATGGCAAACATCTAAGAAAATACTACCAGTGAATGCAAAAGGTTCGGGGACCACAAAATTGTTTGCTGCTCAAACATTACTCTTAAGTGATGGCCTTCTGAGTGGACCTTGCTCAATGGTTTAGAGAAATGGTTGATGCTAAGGTCTGATGACCACCTCTAAAGCACAATTCATCTTAACAATCATTTCTCTTCAGTAATGTCTTTCGGGTGGAATATACTGTTTAGAAGTATTTTCTATTTTAATTAGCTAAAGATCATAATAGATCATGTAATAGCTTTTTATAATTCAATAAATGTACATTACTTCAGCAACAACGCATACCAAACAATAAATGAATAAAGATTATTATCGTTCAAATTGTGTCAATTTTATATTTTATTTGCAAATTATAGCAAGTCATAAAACTACCAAGTATGCGTGCAAAAAGGTCTGCCTAGACTTAAGAGCTGAACAGATAAATAAGAAACTTGTTAAGTCATAAGTAACAAAGAGTCAAAAGTTTGCTTGGTCACTTAGAGGCACCTACACACACACAAGCATTGGTAGAAAGCACGAAAAATATATGGCAAAATTCAAGAACAAAATTGAAAAGCCAAATATATTTATTAAGACAAAAAAGCAGAATAAATCTAGCCTTAAAAGTCGTCCAACCAGCTGTTTGTCTTAAGCGGAATATAAATAAAAATAAACCAATTTTAGAAGCTCCTTTGTTTGCCACATTGTCTTAAATAAAAGGCCCGTGGGCCAAACAGATACAAGAAAGGGGTTTTTAAGTTCACTCCATGGGTGTCCCAAGCTCTTAATGCTGAGGGACCAAATTTTTTAAATTTTGGATGGCAAAAGAAGGATCGGAACTCATGTTTTCCTTATCAGCAGTTTGGATGAATTTTTTTGCCTCATCCTCAACCTTCCTCATCTCGCAAAACCTGAGCATGTCTTCACGAATGTCACCATTAAGATAACCAAAGTTAGCCTCGAGGTTAGCTTTCCAAAATTCATGAAACTCCTTCGCAGCGATTATTTCATGACACTCAACATCTTTAGTGTGAGCTTCCTGCTCAGCAGCCAATGCCTCCTCAAGGGCAATTTTCTCCTTCAAGAAAGATTTCTCTTTTTGCTTAAGGGCCTCGATCAACTCGTAAACTTGGCCTCTTGGCTTTGAAGAAGAGTTCGGAGTCCCTCCTTCTCATCAAGGAGTTCCTGCACTCTCTTGGATTCTTACTCCACATCTGCTTCAAGCTTGGCAGTGGACAACGTATGTTCTCTTTGTTGCTTTATGAAATTAATGGACTTGTTTGCAGCATCGAGTTACTTGTTAACCTCGCCAAGTTGTTTTCCCTTCTGCTTGACATCACTTTTGGCCTCTTCCAAGGCCTTCCTTAAATCATTGGTGGTCATACTATTTTTAAGATTTGTTGACTTAGCTCGGGAATAGGCATAAGCCAACTTCATATTCGACCACAAAAAGAAATAATAAAATAAGTCAAATTGTTTGGATGACATAACCCGAGCAAAAAATTTAAAAATAAAGTCACCTTGGTGATTTCTTTCAAGACTCCACCGACCAAAAGCTCCACTGTCATATCCTCAACACCAGAGAACTACTCGTTTACCTCGACCATTAAACAATCTTGGTAAAAATTGAGCATTTCCTTAGCCTTTTTGGTCTCAGGCTGCATGATAATTGAAGTGCTAGTTGGCTTAGACGGTTAGGCCACTCAACATTGGTGACATCAGTCCCAACCGAACCCTTAGAAGATTTGGAACTCTTTGGTGCGACGGTAGGTGGGCAAATCTTAACAGACCTTTTGGCTGGAGGATGAGGTTATGAGATATCTATAACGACTATTCCTTTTGTCCCAGAAGTTTGCATTACCAAAGCTTCTTCAGTATTAAGATAGGTATTCTTAGAGATCGGAACAATGCTAAACAGAGGAATATCTCCTAACCTTGACTGCTTAACAGGTTAAATTTGGCCAGAACTATCAATAACCTTTCTCTTCAGCATGTCTTTGAACCTATTTGACATAGCTGCATAGAAGAAAATACTTAGTAAATATTTAAACAAGTGAAAAGAGGAACATAGCTAGATAAAATAATTGCTACCCTAGACCTTAGAAGGAGCACCTTCCCGAACAAGTAATGACGTAGCATACTCATACGAAGAGTCTCTATCTGTTGGGTTTTGTGCCCTAAATAAAACCCATTCAATATAATCAGATTTACTAATTAATAAAGATCAAGTATCATTTTATGTTGCATGGTTCACATGATTTATTTCATGATTATAAATTCTATTAGGTCCAGAACATATGTATTTGTTCATGATTATAGTGTTGTCAGCACAGTGGAATATGATCATGATTATATGTTTAAAAGTTTAATTCCCTGATTTGTCAGTTCACTGGATTTAGACTGGCATGATAATCAGCGATAGGTATACTTACACCTTGGATAAGTGTTATGTCCTTTCCAGGGCATTGGCAAAGTTTACCAGTATCAGATGTATGGAGTATACATTGGAAGGGACCGATATTGAACTTTGATTAGATATGATAAATTTACTATAATATCTATTCAATTCAATATCACCTAGTTGATCCTAGATCAAATGATCTTAATCCTGACATGATTAGGTTCGATCTCAATAGTGTTATTCCTGTTCTTTGATTTGTTAGTTAAGCCTACTTTTTGGTCAGGGTGATACGTACATTTTGGGAACACGATAGTACAATTAAGTGGGAGCGCTAAACATAGATATGGAATCTATAGCTTCTATAGGTATTTAGAAGTGAAACGATGATTTCCTTCGAGCTTGACTGAATAGAGATAAATGATTGAGATCTCATTTTAGTGATTATATTATTTCACTAAAATATCATTTATAGGTGGCCAAGTGTTTTAAGGATGAAATACATTGGAAGGGTGTAACGATAATTTTATCCCTATGCAATGTAGATCATCTATAGAGGATCATTGATTATTGGGATTATAACAATGGATAATTAATAGCGTATCTACATTGTGGAACATATAGACCGTTCTATGTAAATGAGAGTGAAATTCCAAGTTCTATGAGTGGATGCAATGAGAAATTAATAAGTTAGTGGATTTACTTGGTAAATTCTAGATCTGCTTATTGGAAGCTCGGTTATATAGGCCCATGGTCCCATACTAGTTTAGACAAACTGCTTGTAAGACTCAGTTAATTGATTTTATTTAATCAATTTTAATTCTAAAATTAGACTATGTCTAGTTTATAAATTTTTCATTGAGATGTGGCTTGATTGTGAAGAAATAGTGTTTTGGGGTTTATTTGTTAATTAAGAGACTTTATGGAGTCTAATTAATAAATATGATAAATGACAATTTTATTTGATAATTATTTTAATTATTAAATAAATAGTTTTGGCATTTATAGGTTTGAATTGGAAAATATGGTATTATTGAAAAGAAGAATAAGTGGTTGAAATAAAGTGGTAAAATTGTAACTAGAGATTGGCCCTTTGAAGTGTACGGCCAACAAGTTATTTTTGCCCAATATTTTATTCTTTTTTAATCCATATAATTCAACCCTAACCCTATTGAAGATAGTATAAAAGGAAGGCTATGGTCTCTTCATCCAAACTAATGCCTCCTAAGCTAAACACCTAGATGAGACCTCTTCCTTCTTCTTTCTTCTTTATTTTGAAACCTATAGCCTTTCTTCACTAAATAATTTTAGCCATTAGTGATTGAGTAAGTGCCCACACACATCAAGTTGGTCCTCAATCATAGTATGTAAGACTGTGAAGAATCCAATCAACAAGAAGGAGAGAAAGAGATTCAGGTTCAGATCTTGATAATGCTCTGCTACAGAAAGGAATCAAGGGCTAGAGATCTGAACGAAAGGAATCATTATATTCCGCTGCAATCAATGTAAGGTTGCTTAAACTTTATATGTGTTTATTTACATTGTTTTAGAAATTCATATTAGGATGTTAAACAACATACATGGTAGTAAATCTAGATCCTGGTAAAATAATTCCAACACTATCATCTTGCACCTCAACCATTACCTTTCCTTTTCCAATAACTACATGGATGGTAGGATGAGTAGTTGCCTCTATGTTGTCTCCAATTTGAATAGGTCATTCTACTAGCCCCTGACTTGGCTTTGTTGGGTTCTTCTTATTCTTCTTCTTCGGGACCTCCCGCTCGGGAGTAAGATCCTTAGTTACTTGTGTTAGGTTTTATGCCCTAAATAAAACTCTTTACAATCTGATTAGTTATCAATAAAAGAAATTAGAAGTGATTGATGTTTGCATGAATTTTACATGCTAATGGTTTAACATGTTTAATATGTCTATTACATTCATACACACAAAATCAGTTAAATCCAGATCATATGTTTATTCACAATTACAGTATCGTCAACACAGTGGAATGTGATTGTGATCATATGAATCAAAAGTTTTGGTCCCTGTTTCATCAGTGTTATTGGATTTACACTAATGTGATAATCAACTATGATGTGTACTTACACTTGGAGTAAGTGTTATGTTCTTTCCAGGACATTAGTAAAGTATACTAGTTTCGAATGTATGGAGTATACATTGGACTGGACCGATATTGCAACTAAGTTAAGATATTACAAACTTACCGTTATACATATCTTTCCAAGTCAATATCAGTAGTTGATCTTAAGATTAAAAAGAATCTAAATCCTGATATGCTTGGGCTCAACTCAGGAGTGCTATTCATGTTCTTTGATTTATTAGTTAAGCCTACTTTTGGGTCAGGGTGATACGTATATTTTGGGAACATGATAGTATGATTGAGTGGGAGTGCTGAACATAAATATGGAATCTATAGCTTCTACTGGTGTATAGAAGTCAAGTGATGATTCCCTTCGAGCTTAGCAAATAGAAGTAAATGGATGAGCTCTTGTTTAACTGACTAATTATTAGATCACTAAACACCATTTACAGGTAGCTAAGTGTTTTAAGGGGCAAAATACATTGAGGGGTGAGAACGGTAAAGAAATCCCATCTCGATGTAAATCATCTATATAGAGGATCTTTAAATCACAATAAGATTATAACAATGGTTAAATGAGATAGTATATTGGTATCGTGAAACATACAATATGATCTATATAAGTCTGAGAGTGCAATTCTAAGTTCTAAGAGTGGATTCAACGAAGAATTAATAAGTAGGAATTTACTTGGTAAATTTGGTTCACTTATTGGAAGCTCAGCATATAGATCCATGGTCCCCATTCTAGTTGAGAACATTCTGCTTGTAAGACTCATTAATTGATTCGTGATTGATCAATTATAATTCTAAAGTTAGACTATGTCTAATTTTATGAATTTTCACTAAACAGGGGTGAAATTGTAAGGAAAAGATTTTTCTAGGTTTATTTATTTATTAATGGACTTTATATGTCTAATTAATAATTAAATTAAATGACAATATTATTTAATAATCTATTTTAGTTATTAAATAATTAGTTTTGGCATTTAAGAGATTAGAATTGGAAAATTGGCATTTTTGAGAAAATAGAGATAAAATTTGATAAAATTGCAAAATTAAGTAAGGCCCAATAACACCATGTGGCCGGCCACTTAATGATGATTTTTCAAATTATTATTTTCATTATTTTAATGCCAAATAATTCTAAACCTAAACCTAGTAGTTGCCTATAAATAGAAAGTGATGGCTCAGTCTCACATAATGCTTTCATTAGCTTTCTGACAGAATTTTCTCTCTTCAGAAAAACTGAGCCTTCCTCACTCTCTACCTTGGCCGAAATACCTCTCTCTCTTTTCCCTTCATCTTTTTCGTGACCCTAGTGAAAGAGTAAGTGCCCACACACAGCAAGCAGTAACTCAATCATAGATTGGAAGACTGTGAAGGATCAAAGCTTGAAGAAGAAGGAGATTCGAGCTCAGATCTTGATTATACTCTGCTACAGAAAGGAATCAAGGGTTAGAGATCTGAGTGGAAGGAGACATTTATTCTGCTGCATCAATGTAAGGTTTTCTTAACTTTATATGTGTTTATTTTATCGCTTTAGAAAGTTCATATTTAGGATGTTAATAAACATACTTGTGAGTAGATCTAAGATCCTGGTAAAATAATTCCCAACAACTTGGTCATTTTCTTATAGCTCTACAAATGGATAAAGTCAATACTCGAGGAGGTTTTTAGTGGTAGTCAGGAGAGAGATGTTCTGAGCAGATACCGAAAGTTGAAGAATTGTCTACGCTCTTGACCTTAACCCCAAACTAAATGGGGAGGACTGTAAGATGGAGCCAACTAAATTGAAAGATGGTCAATATTCATCTCATTGAGAATGTAATAGTCATGGAGGAAGCTACCAATCTTCGAAATGTCTTTGTGCATTGTACCACTTAACCATTGATATTCATTTTGAGAAAAATAGAAGTAGCCTAACTTGTTCTATTTTGGGCTTGACTTCAAATCAAAGAGCCAATTAGTGTCGTGGGCATAAGGCTGGCCCCATCCTTGTGGGGCATACAATATGAATGGTGCGGCCAAGTATTTGATGCCTTTCGAGGTGAATTGGGTCAGGAAAATCTTATAATAGTTCACAATCTTCCTAAAGTACGGATGCAAAGTTAAGATCACCCCTTGCTCAGCATGAGGTCCGAACCATGCACAAAGTCCCTCTCTAGGGTTTGTAGCTAGTTGTCCAAGATTAGGTAGAAAAGCTTCCACTCCGCTAAGAAGGCATTTGTCATAAAGGTTCTTTAAACTCTTGTACATAAGGTTGGACAGGGGAGACCCAAAGAGAAACCTCTCTCTTCCTAGTCCTCATAGGAAGGGCCTCTTCATACTCCTCTTTAACATAGTCTTGGTCCGGAACCAAGACACCTCTGGACACAGACACAAGGTCTCTGACTTTATTGTAGCCTCCAAAAGAAAGAGCCTAATGAGCTTCTTTCTCATCTTCTGATACCTCATCTCCATCGCTGAGAGGAGGAGTGGCTGCACAGACCTTGGCATGATCCTCAACCTCTTAGATTTTAATGTCCCTAGCTGTTGTTTTAGTATCCACCTTAGGAGGTTCTTTTCATTCGACAATGGCCATCACAAAGAGCCGAGAAAAGTATGGGTCTTTATCTAAACCTTTCTTATAGGTTTGCTTGGTTTTAACCATTACTTTATGCTTGGGAGGCAGGTTTGGTTCAAAGGTATGCCTCGCAACAATGACAGTAATTTTTGCTAGTTTGGAGTGTTTCTTCAAAGGCTCTGGATGACCTTCTAGCAATGTGTCAAGCACGTTAGCCCAGACCTTATAAGTCCAAGTAGATGGTAGGAAATGCCTCCAAAACAATTGTTCAATTCCCAAATGAACTTGATGTATCCTTCTCTGCTTATTTGGACAAGGTAATGATGATGTTGTACCACAGCCTTGGGAGATTCCAACGAGTCACTCATAACCTCTCATTCATCAAAGCTCAAAGTGGATGAGTTTTCACTCATTGAAGATGAGTCTGCACGTAGCCTAGGCTGAGTCTCGTAAAGAAGACGAAGAAGGTCACTATCAATCCATTGGTTACCTTCCTAGTATTCACCAAGGTGTTAGGTTTTATGCCCTAAATAAAACTCCATTTCAATGTAATCTATTTTATTCAACATCAATAAAGAAACAGAAGTATTTTTCATTCATTTGTGTATGTTTTGGCTCACTTTATCAATTGCTTGTCTAATTGATTTATAAATTCATCTTAAACCCTTTTCACATACTTGATCATGTTTATTGTGCTGTCATCACATTGGAAAGTAAACATGACTATGTGAATAAAGTTTCCTAGATTTATCAGAGACAGGGTTTTACTGATATGATAATCTACAACAAGAGTTTACTTGTATTTGGAGAAATACTATGTTCTTTCCAGAACATTGGTTAAAGTAAAGCTCAGGTTGGATGCATGGAGTATGCATCGGAAGGGACCGATATTGAACTTTGATTTAGGTTTAATTAAACTTACCGTAAAATCTATTCAAGTCAATATCGCCAAGTTGATCCTAGATCAAATGATCTTAATCCTGTTATGATTAGGCTCAATCTTGAAAGGCTATTCGTGTTCTTTGATTTGTTAGTTAAGCCTACTTTTAGGTCAGGGTGATACGTACATTTTGGGAACACGGTAGTGCAATTGAGTGGGAGCGCTAGCATAAACATGGAATCTATAGCTTCTATCTGGCAAATAGTAAGCAAAGGATGATTTCCTTCGAGCTTGACCAAACGAAAATAAATGGTGGAGATCTCATTTCACATAAGCTGAAATATCATTTATACGGGGTCAAGTGTTTTAAGGATAAAATACATAGTAGGGTGTTACGGTAATTTAATCCCTTTACTATGTAGATCATTCATATAGAGGATCATTGATCAAATTAGGATTATAACAATGGATAACTAATGATGTGTCTATATGGTGGAACATATAGAGCATTCTATATACTGAGAGTGCAATTCTAAGTTCTATGCGTGGATTCAACGAAGAATTAATAAGTTAGTGAATTTTAGTGCTAAATTCTTGATCTACTTATTGGAAGCTCGGTTATATAGACCCATGGTCCCCCCACTAGTTGAGATAATATTGTTTGTAAGACTCATATAATTGGTTTTGATTAATCAATTATAATTCACGAATTAGACTATGTCTATTTGTGAAATTTTCACTAAGTAAGGTCGAAATTGTAAAGAAAGAGTTAATAGGGGCATATTTATTAATTATGATACTTTGTATGGTTCAATTAATAAATATGATAAATGACAATATTATTTAATAATTATTTATAGTTATTAAATAGTTAGAATTGGCATTTAAATGATTGAATTAGGAAATTGGCATTTTTGAGAAAATCAGATACAAAAGGTTTTAAAATTGCAAAATTGCAAAAATCAAGGCCCAGTCCACCTAGCCAGGGCCGGCCACCTATTTTATTTTTTTTAAATTGATTTTTTCATTATTTTAATGTCATATAATTCAAATCTAACCCTAGTGGAATGCTATAAATAGATAGTGAAGGCTTCAAGAAAATTACACTTTCTGAATCAGAAAAACCTGAGCCTCCACTCTCTTCTCTAGTCGCCACTCTCTCTCTCTATTCTTCCTTCATATTTCGAACCTCTCTTAGTGATTAGAGTAGTGCCCACACACATCAAGCAATACCTCAATCATAGTGAGGAAGATCGTGAAGAAAGATCATCAGCAAAGGAGATTCTGCATCAAGGATTCAGAGAAGAAGATCCAGGTTCAGATCTTGATAATACTCTGCTACAGAAAGGAATCAAGGGTTAGAGATCTGAACGGAAGGAGTCATTATATTCCGCTGCACCCAATGTAAGGTTTCTTAAACTTTATATGTGTTTAATTTATCGTTTTAGAAAGTTCATATTTAGGATGTTAATAAACATACTTGTGAGTAGATCTAAGATCCTGGTAAAATATTATCCAACAACTGGTATCAGAGCCATGGTAATTGATTTACTTGCAAGAAATTTGGACTTTAAAACGATTATTTGTATGTTCTTTGGATGGTATCATGTTGTATTGAGTGTTATTTGATAATTGATTGATGTTTGTGAAATTTTCGTGAAAAATAATTGTGATTTCGTTTCTGGAATTATTTTTATTGGATAGTATTGAAAAAATTAAGCAAGTTAGCCTTTTACAGAACTCAATTTGGATTTTATTTGAATTAGTTATGATTTTTTGAAGATTTGACAAAATCGGGGCTGTGCTGATATTTTTTTGCGATCGCAGAACTGTCCGTACAGTTTCGAATTTTTTCTTTTTTCTTCATTTTTTCATACTTTTTCATGGAATTAACTTCCAATTTTTTGTATGGTTTTGTATATATACTATTACTATTCCTAATTCAATTCTAATTATCATTTTGAATTAATTTATTTTTTTTAATTTAATTCAAGATATTAGTGTAATTTGAATTTGAATAGAATTAGTATTTATCTTTTTACTTAAAAATCTATCTTATTTTTAAATTTGATTATATTTTTTTTTTATTTAAGGTCAGATTTAATTAGATATTTATAATATCTTTTAAGATATTTTAAAAATATCTTATCTTTTAAGATTTTTTTAAAATCTTTTTAGATATTTTGACCTTATTTAAATTTAAAATAAGATATTTATAATCATGTAATTTTAAATAGATATAAGATAAAAGTAGGTTTAATTTTAATTTTTTTTTATTTTCGAAATTTAATTTTAATTTCCGAAATTAATTTTTTTTTTAAATTATTTTTCGAATGTTAAATTTTTTTTTTTAATTTAATTATTTATTTATTCGAAATTATTTATTTAAAATTAAATAAATCCTACTTCCAACTATCCAGCTAACCCTGTTGCAGGAGTATGTGTTTTAACTTATGTGTAAGTTTTCAAAACCTATTATTACTTGATTGCAAATAGCCATGGTTACCTTTTGCCAGATCTAATGATCTGATGGCTCCCTTGGTCAAGATAATAATTTGTAACAGGTATAATTTACAATCTTCTTTCATCTGTGTAAGGCCTAGCAACATGATAGGATCCATCCAAAGTGTGCCTGTGTGAGCCTATGTGTTTAATTTTATTATAGATGCATATATGTTAATGTTGCTAAAATAAATTATCATAGTTCTTGATAGGATTTATTTAGGCCCATTTAGTTTTTGGGCCTATTCAATTAATAACAGTTGTTCTTATTAAGGTTAAATTCCTCTCTTTTGGGCCTTGTGTGAGAGTTGGGAGCCATAGAAGTGGGTACGACATACTGAACCCAGCACCCCCTCACACAAACCACCCCAATTGTGAAGGCCCATTTGCCTGATTTGAATGACTGTACTAGGTTAACCTAATTAAAATTGAATTAGCAACATAATTAATTTCATTTATTTTGAAATTAATTTAGAAAATCATAGTTTAAAGAATTTTATATTCTAAGCTAAACTATATGTATTTTCTTGTATTTAATTAAATATAGAATTATAACCATCTAGATTCTTTCTGGAACTTATTTTAAATTTTTCTTTAAATATTCCTATTTAAGTTGATATTTAGTTATCTAAAACTAACCAACTTAAATCTGAATATCTTTTGAATTCAAAATTTCAAAATTAAGTTGAGGAATTTTAGGCATTGGTTATTAAGATTCTTTAGATATTTTTTAAGTTGATATTTTTTCAAATATTAACTTAAAATGGAATATTTTAGATATTTTTAGGTTAATATCTTTTTGAATATTAACTTAAAATATCTACAAAATTAAGTGGTTACAACTTAATTCTGAATTTAATTAAATCTGATTTGAAAGATATTTAAGTTGATTTTTTAGATTCTTCTGAAACAACTTAAACAAGATATTTTCAAATTTATTCCATTTTATATTCAAATTATTTTTTGAGTTTAATTAATAATTGAAAATTAATTAAAGTTGATTTTTTATTTAAATCAATTTTGATTTTTAATTTTTCATTATTATATTATGGAACTAGTTCGATATTTATTTGAATTTATTTTTCAAATTTAAATAATAATTGAAAATTAATTAAAGTTGTTTTTTTTTTATTTAAACCAACTTTAGTTTGTAATTTTTCATTATTATAATATCGAATTTAAATGATTATACAAAATACATATATTATTTTTAAATAATGAGCTTTTAATCAAGAGACATTCGATCTCCATTGTGGGTTTTACACCGCGTTTGTTTTAGTGAGTAATCCTCCCTAATGGAGGAACGTTCATTAGCAATTTCCCACCGTTTAACCTCGCATGATAAGTAGTTTGTAAGTGTTTTGTATGGTATAGATCACCCTAATGGTGGCGACCATACTTGACTTGCAAGTTATGAAACAATGGTGGAAGCTCATAAGATAGAATTGCCTTGACTCTCGCCTAAACGGGACAACGCTGAATTCCAATCTTGATCGAATAAAAGGTTGCTAGAATGGTTATCATTTTAGATGAGCTGACAACTCTATTCAATGGATGATGCTTTGACTCTCGCCTAAACGGGACACTGTATCAGTTTGTTGAAATACCTTGGAAAATAAACTATGTTAGATTTAGTATTTCTATAACATATGTCATTACTTGTTATTTTCTGAATTGTGTATGAATTTATGAGCCAAAACCTTACTTCTGTTTTATTGATGTGTTGTAGTGTCATTATGAATAACCCACCCCCCGATCCTCTCTTAGTTACTATCTTAGCAAAAGAACTCTATAGTGTGAAAATGCATCCTGGTAGTTGCATTAACTCGCACTGTTGATGATGAATCGAAGTTCCAAAAGGCAAATCTCGGGAATTGATTTATCAAGAGAACAATGGGTCCAACTTATCCTCAATAGTCTTCCTCCGGAGTATAATGAATTTGTTATCTCTTACATGATCAACAATTCTAACTCCTCCGACATGGACAAGCTCGAAGCAGAATTACGAGCCCATGAACGGAACTTGATTGCAATGGGTCCCCCTGGGTTTGCAATCAATAATCGAAGGAAAAGGACTAGGTATGAAGGATCTAGCAAAACTGCTTCTTCAAGTACAATTATCAGACATAATCTTCTATGTTCGAATTGTAATGGAAAGGGTCATCATGAAGAACGATGTCCCAGGCTTCTAAACAATTCAAACGAAGGTAATGCTTTTGTCTTTGAATCATGTGTTTTAGAGAACGATAAATCCATCTGGATTGTTGATTCTGGGTCTACTAACCATGTATGTTCTTCACTGCAGTTGCTTGAAACTTGGGAAAATCTACTTGCAGGAGAGTTACAGCTTAAAGTTGGCAATGGCGAATTAGTATCGGTCAAAGCTAGAGGAAAAGCCCGCATCAAGTTTCAACAAAGATTTTTAATTTTAGAAAATGTTTTATTTATTCCAAACTTTAGTAGAAACTTGATTAGTGTCTCATGTTTGCAAACACAATCTTATATATTGAATTTTTCGAGTACAATTTGTTCAATTTCTCGTAATGGATTTCAAATATGTGTTGCTAATGGAACAAGGGCTTTATGTTTTAAGACCGAGTACTCAAATCTCACTACATAGTGAACTTTTCAGTGTAGCTAGACCTAGAAACCTTAAAAGAAAAGAGATTGATAATGATGATCAAACTTATCTATGGCATTTACGTTTAGGTCATATAGGCTTTGATAGACTCAATAGGCTCACCAAAGACGGTCCATTGAAAAATGTCGTCTTAGGTGAACTGCCAGTATGCGAGTCCTGCCTAGAAGGAAAAATGACTAAACGTTCTTTCTCTGCAAAGGGAGAGCGTGCCAAAATCCCTCTAGGGTTAGTGCATTCCGATGTCTGCGGACCTTTGAATGTCAAAGCCCGAGGTGGTTATGAGTATTTTGTCACTTTCATTGACGATTTCTCTAGATATAGTTTTCTTTACCTAATGCAAAAGAAATCTGAAACGTTTGAAAAGTTTCAAGAATTTCATGCTTTGGCCCAAAACCAATTAGGTAAATCATTAAAGATCTTGCGAACTGATAGGGGTGGAGAATATATGGATATGCAGTTCAAAGATCATTTAATTGAACTTGGAATTGAATCCCAATACACTGCCCCAGCTACTCCACAACAAAATGGAGTTGCAGAAAGAAGAAATCGCACTCTTTTGGAAATGGTTAGATCTATGCTGAGTTATTCAACTCTGTCTACGTCCTTCTGGGGATGTGCTATACAGATGGAAAATGACATTCTAAATGTTGTTCCATCTAAAGCAGTCCCTAAGACACCCGTCGAACTTTGGAATGGTCGAACACCTAGTTTACGCCATTACAGAATTTGGGGGTACCCTGCTCATGTCTTAAGAAAGAAAGAAGGCAAACTTGAATCACGTACCGAAGTATGCATGTTTGTCGGAAATTCTAAAGAGACTAGGGGTGGACTATTTTATAGTCACAAGGATAATAAAGTGTTTGTTTCTACAAATGCTACTTTCCTTGAAGAGAACTATATTAAAGACTACAAACCGAAAAGTAAAGTTGTTCTAGAGGAATTGCTATCAGATATAAGTCCTTCCAATATTTCGTCCTCTTCCACTCGTGAAGAAGACGATCCCACTCCCTCAGTTGAACAAACTGAGAAATCTACTACTAAAGTTTCTGTTCAGAAGACAACCGTACCTCGTCGTAGTGGGAGGGTTTCAACAAAACCTGCTCGTTATGGCTTGGATGGTGAAATCAATATGGTCGTAGGTGACGGTATTGATGACGATCCATTAACCTATAAACAGGCAATGGCTAGTCCGCAACGGAAACGATGGTCAGCCGACATGGATTCAGAAATGGATTCCATGAAAAAGAACAAAGTCTGGGAATATGTAGACGCACCTGATGACTATCATCCGATAGGATGCAAGTGGGTTTACAAGAAGAAAAGAGGAGCTGGAGGCGAAGTCGAAACTTTTAAAGCTAGACTTGTAGCCAAGGGTTATACCCAAAGAGAAGGCGTGGACTATGAGGAAACTTTTAGTCCTGTTGCCATGCTCAAATCCATCCGAATTCTTCTCTCCATACTGCTCGCTTTCGATTATGAAATACGGCAAATGGATGTCAAGACCGCCTTCCTTAATGGGGTACTTGAAGAAACCATCTATATGGAGCAACCAGAAGGTTATGTTCTTCCTGGGCAGGAAAAGAAAGTTTGCAAGTTAAACAGGTATATCTATGGACTTAAGCAAGCTTCTCGCTCATGGAACAAGAGGTTTGATGAAATCATCAAAACCTACGGCTTTCTTCAGAATGAAGATGAACCTTGTGTTTACCAACTCAAGGAAGACCAAATAGTAGTATTCCTGGTCCTTTATGTTGATGACATTTTGATCATTGGAAACAATATCAAGAAAATGACTCACATTAAGGAATGACTCAACACTCAATTCGAAATGAAAGATTTGGGTGAAGCAGCCTATGTTCTTGGTATTCAGATTATCAGAAACCGGAAGAACAGATCTCTTGCTCTCTCTCAAACAGCCTACATAGACAAAGTCTTAGAGAGATTCTTCATGAACAATGCCAATGGGGCAAACATGCCCTCTAGATTTGGTATTCGTCTATCTAAGGAACGATCACCGACCGATCCTCGAGATAGAGGACATGGCAAATATTCCCTATGCCTCTGCAGTTGGAAGTCTAATGTATGCAATGTTGTGCACTAGACCTGACATCTGTTATGCTGTTGGAATTGTGAGCAGGTATCAGTCTAATCCAGGACTAGAACATTGGAATGCAGTTAAGTATATTCTGAAATACTTAAAGAGTACAAGGAATTTTGTGTTAGTCTACAAGGGTGGTGCTTTAAATCCCATAGGCTACACTGATTCAGATTTCCAGGCAAGTCTTGAAGACAGGAAATCAACATCTGGGATGGTGTTTACTCTTGGGGGTGGAGCAGTGGTTTGGAGAAGTGCTAAACAAACCTCGATATCGGACTCAACTATGGAAGCTGAATACATAGCAGCAGCCGAAGCTGCTAAAGAACTTGTCTGGCTAAGAAAGTTCTTCACCAGCATAGGAGTTGTTCCTGGAATGGAAAAGCCTCTGGTACTACTCTGTGATAACAATGGAGCAATAGCAAACAGTAAAGAACCTCGAAACCACAAGAGAAGCAAACACATTGAAAGGAAGTATCACATTATCAGAGAATACGTGGCAAGAGGGGATGTACTAGTTGAGAAAGTCGACACAGAGGACAACCTGGCTGATCCATTTACCAAAGTCTTGGCCGTGACAGCCTTTGAAAAGCACCGTCAGAATTTAGGATTAATTGATATGTACTAATTAGTTTTATATTAGTGCAAGTGGGAGTTTGTTAGGTTTTATGCCCTAAATAAAACTCCATTTCAATGTAATCTATTTTATTCAACATCAATAAAGAAACAGAAGTATTTTTCATTCATTTGTGTATGTTTTGGCTCACTTTATCAATTGCTTGTCTAATTGATTTATAAATTCATCTTAAACCCTTTTCACATACTTGATCATGTTTATTGTGCTGTCATCACATTGGAAAGTAAACATGACTATGTGAATAAAGTTTCCTAGATTTATCAGACACAGGGTTTTACTGATATGATAATCTACAACAAGAGTTTACTTGTATTTGGAGAAATACTATGTTCTTTCCAGAACATTGGTTAAAGTAAAGCTCAGGTTGGATGCATGGAGTATGCATCGGAAGGGACCGATATTGAACTTTGATTTAGGTTTAATTAAACTTACCGTAAAATCTATTCAAGTCAATATCGCCAAGTTGATCCTAGATCAAATGATCTTAATCCTGTTATGATTAGGCTCAATCTTGAAAGGCTATTCGTGTTCTTTGATTTGTTAGTTAAGCCTACTTTTAGGTCAGGGTGATACGTACATTTTGGGAACACGGTAGTGCAATTGAGTGGGAGCGCTAGCATAAACATGGAATCTATAGCTTCTATCTGGCAAATAGTAAGCAAAGGATGATTTCCTTCGAGCTTGACCAAACGAAAATAAATGGTGGAGATCTCATTTCACATAAGCTGAAATATCATTTATACGGGGTCAAGTGTTTTAAGGATAAAATACATAGTAGGGTGTTACGGTAATTTAATCCCTTTACTATGTAGATCATTCATATAGAGGATCATTGATCAAATTAGGATTATAACAATGGATAACTAATGATGTGTCTATATGGTGGAACATATAGAGCATTCTATATACTGAGAGTGCAATTCTAAGTTCTATGCGTGGATTCAACGAAGAATTAATAAGTTAGTGAATTTTAGTGCTAAATTCTTGATCTACTTATTGGAAGCTCGGTTATATAGACCCATGGTCCCCCCACTAGTTGAGATAATATTGTTTGTAAGACTCATGTAATTGGTTTTGATTAATCAATTATAATTCACGAATTAGACTATGTCTATTTGTGAAATTTTCACTAAGTAAGGTCGAAATTGTAAAGAAAGAGTTAATAGGGGCATATTTGTTAATTAAGATACTTTGTATGGTTCAATTAATAAATATGATAAATGACAATATTATTTAATAATTATTTATAGTTATTAAATAGTTAGAATTGGCATTTAAATGATTGAATTAGGAAATTGGCATTTTTGAGAAAATCAGATACAAAAGGTGTTAAAATTGCAAAATTGCAAAAATCAAGGCCCAGTCCACCTAGCCAGGGCCGACCACCTATTTTATTTTTTTAAATTGATTTTTTCATTATTTTAATGCCATATAATTCAAATCTAACCCTAGTGGAATGCTATAAATAGATAGTGAAGGCTTCAAGAATATTACACTTTCTGAATCAGAAAAACCTGAGCCTCCACTCACTTCTCTAGCCGCCACTCTCTCTCTCTCTCTATTCTTCCTTCATATTTCGAACCTCTCTTAGTGATTAGAGTAGTGCCCACACACATCAAGCAATACCTCAATCATAGTGAGGAAGATCGTGAAGAAAGATCATCAGCAAAGGAGATTCTGCATCAAGGATTCAGAGAAGAAGATCCAGGTTCAAATCTTGATAATACTCTGCTACAGAAAGGAATCAAGGGTTAGAGATCTGAACGGAAGGAGTCATTATATTCCGCTGCACCCAATGTAAGGTTTCTTAAACTTTATATGTGTTTAATTTATCGTTTTAGAAAGTTCATATTTAGGATGTTAATAAACATACTTGTGAGTAGATCTAAGATCCTGGTAAAATAATATCCAACACAAGGTTCATCTACAAAAAAAGGAAGATAAAGAGGTAAGAACTAGATAGAAGTACACATTTTTTTGAAAAGGAAAAACAAGTTTAATATGCCGACTTGGCCAATGTAAAAGAAAAAAGGAAGAAAGTTCATTCCAATTGTTGTCTAGATTTTTGTAAGCTTGATGCGTGGACTCTAACCAAGGAAGCCTAGATGATAATCAGCTAGTTACATCCTTCGACCCTAACTCCTGCAAGGGGCTGCCTAAGCTCCCACAAAGGGCTTCCGCGAAGGATACTTCCATGTAAGGCGAGGACATGAGGAGCATCTGCGATCCGTGATATCTCCCAGTCCCGAGAGCTAAAGCTAAATTCCCTACGAAGGCTAGGGGCTTCATCGAGTACACCTATGCGGGTCATGAAAGAACTCAAAATGAGTTGTATCCCCATTCAGTGTTGTGGGAGGGCTCCATCCGTACCTGTTAGGTTACAGACATGAGAGCTGTGCTTTTTCAAGCACGATGCCCAGTTTTGTTCCCCACGCCAGGTCACAGTACAGAGCACACCAATTTGTACCTACCCAAGTGATCCAACAGTCATTGATAAGGTCAATTCAAAAAGGGAAGACCCTAGGGAAACATGTATGAGATGTTTGGACAGTACGTGCTGACACCTCTAAACACCATGTGATGAATCGGCCACCTACCAAATCAACGGTCAAATTTCTTCTAATAGGATTTGCCCAACAAGCACGAGAAAGGGGATATCACATATAAATACCCCTAAATTTCACAAGATAAAGGGCAATTCTTTGGAGTTTAAGAAACCATATTTTACTTATAAAAACTCTACTAAAATTCCTATTGAGCTTCTTATTCTTCAAGAGGAATGAGAGAAATACAGAGTTCCAGTCCATAATTTAACTACTTGTAATATTCATCACCTGCCAATATGGCTAATAAAATGGACTCGTGGACTAAGGATAATTAATTCCTGAACCACGTAAAAAATCTAATATTTGTTGTTTATTATTTTACTTCTTTCTTAAGCTCTAAATATTTGGTTTCCGAAAATCTCAAAAAATATTTTGGTGCTTTTATTGAGATCTGAGGAAAGATTGAAACATGCACGGTGTTCGCCATCACGAATCTCAAGTTGCAAAAGGGAGAGCCCATCCAAGGAAAGGAAAAAGGACATAACTTGACTACCCACTAGGGGTGTGCATAAATCGATCCAATTCAATGAGAACCGACCGACCCAATTACAACCGACTGCCAAACATTAGATATCCAATTGTGATCAGATCAGATTGCGTGTTATTTTTAAATATCCAATTGGATCGGATCAGATGGTGGATGAGGTGTCTACAAATCCAATACATCCAACATCCAATCGAACTAATTAGTATTTTCATTTAGTTTGGATGAGTTATTAGATTTTATATTGTTATACGTCAAATCTATATGTATATATGAAAATTAACATTAAAATTTTACTCTTTTTTTCTTGGATTGGATGGATCCTATTGACCTCGGTTTTAGCCAACGATAGTGAGTCTAATTTTGTAAGTGACAAGTAGTTTACAACGACTGAAATATAGTAAAGCAATTTAAAGACACGAGAATTTTATAGAGGTTCAGCCCCGAGCAGTTCGGTAACAGCCTAATCCTTGTTATTTCTATTGACTTAAGAACAAGGAGAAAGGTTCCTTTTCTTATAGCTCTTACAACAGTATCTCTGAATATGAATTCTTAGACAAAATCTTTTGACCAAAATGTTTTCGCCCTTTGCGCAGTGAATATGCATCACTATTTATAGGGCTATGAGCTTAGAGAGGAAGTATTTCCCTTCTCATTACAATTGATATAAGCAGAAAGATTGCATAGTAAATACAAAATACACTGATCATGGGATTTTGATCGCTTTCCATATCTCTGTAATCTGATCCCAAAGTTATAGGGATTTCCTTGATGATTCACGATGCGAAAGCTGAATTCACTAAGTATTGGCGTTCTGTGCGGATTACCCACTGCTCGGTCTAGAGCACTTCATCCGAGCGAATGTACGAAGTGTCCTGTTTGGGTTGTGTCTTGCGAGCAAATAACTAGAGTCGATTCCACGTGTCACCATCGAGTGATGCCACGCTAGAGTGCAGAAATTTGGATAACATTTGCCCCCAAGTCTGTACGGGACTTCTGAGGTTACCTGTAGACTTCATCTGAGCTATCTTTGCATTTGAATGGGTGACATGTGTCAGGCGCGTCTATTTGCGACTCGAGGTGAGGCTGACTGGGCATCCCTTCAGTTTTCGACTAATAAATGCTCTGACGCAATTAATGCTTCGAAATTCAATTTTCTCTCACCACGTTTGACGGTTGCACTTGATTGCTTTTGATTTCCCATATTCGCTTTTGGGGGGAACCGAGGCGTCTGAGGTTTTTTGAAATGATTACCCCTTTTCGTTGTTTTCCTATAAATACCACTGAGCATTTGTTCACAAACTCATTTTCACCAACTTTCTTTGCTAAGTTAGTTCAGAGCGAAAAGAGAGATTTTTATCTTCAAGTTTGTTGAAGTGTTTTCACAAAAACTGCTCATTTACCTTGGTGTAACCTGAATCCAGACGTTCAATCCTTGAGTAAGTTCTCGATTTCTTTTTCATTTACTTTGGACATTTATTTTCTAAATGAAACTTTAACTTTGTTGTAGAAGATATGTAGGAAACCCTAAGTTTTAGAAACTCTGCGATTTTCCTTGATAACGATTTATTGGATTTCATCGTTCATAATGCTTGCTTCTTGAACTGCACAATGCCTGTCTTTCATCTTGCTTATTCTAACCTTCATGAAATTTTTTGCCCTAACTAACAAAAATTTCAAACTTCCAAGTTTTAACTTTTCGTCGAATATTCTTATTCTTTAATCCGTTGAGTACTCCTGGTCGGCATATTTGCCTGTTTAATGTTCGATATCCCGACCAAACACTCATCTTGTCTGTTGTCTTTTGTAGATGAACCCAGGTGTGTTTTGGGGAAGCGAACACCAAATCGACCAGGACATGCTTCAACTCTTGCACGAGGACCATCCTCGTCTTTGCTCTAGTCTGCCTCCTTCAAACGACAGACATTTTGATTCAGTTTTCTCGTCCAGCCAAAGAATGATGGCTCGTATTAAACAAACAATGCATAAAGCCAATGCATCTGACCCTCACGTGGCCCAGCATGCCACCTTGCCCAACGCTGAACAAGATCCACCCGTGCAGGAGGAGGGGGATCATGAAGGGGACGTTGAGGTCTAGGAGATAGAGGAGCAGGGCGATGTTTGCCCTGGTAGTCCTTCCAAGGAGGAGGAAGAGGAGGAGGCTGCAACCCTAAACTTTGGGGATATAATGAGGTTGGGGAGCCAATTGACGCTGACGGCGATGTCTTGGTCAAAGGCGTGTGGACTTCGTTACTAAGGAACTTACTGCTCCGGTTCCTCAAAGGAGGCAGGGTGCATTGGGTGCTAGGTGGGTGAGCCCTCTATCCAAGGTCACTGAGGCACGGTTACAGGATCTCGATCAAGATGGCTACCTGGGCGAATTAGACTGTTACATTCCTGCCTATAATAATCGAACCACAAACTCTGAGAGGGAGATGTGTGCTTGGTCGGGTGCTCATGCTAAACAAGGGGCACTGCTGCCTTTGCACCCGTACTTTAGGAATGTGGCAAACTTCTTCTGCCTCTGTCCGACCCAAATCACTCCCAAGGGCATTAAGTATCTGTCTACCTTGTTCATTCTGTACGCCTCCAAGAAGTGGGATATGCCTTCTCCCCATGAGGTTAGTTGGTTTTTTGACTTGAAGTCTACCTGGAAGGAAGGCAGGTTGGTACTTGTACTTCTCTCAGCCAGACTACAAGTGGTTGACGGGCACTGGGGATAAGGCCGTTAGCAAAATTTGACATTTTGTTGACGAGTATTTTATGGTGGAAGGCATGGGAACCACCTATACTCGGTTCCAGTAGATCCCTATATATCACCGCCCACCCATCACACTTGCTCTTAGGGATAAAGCTCAAAGGCTTGCTCAGCTGCCGGGTGCTGCCAAGAATATCACTTTATCGACCTCCATGGACAAATTTGTGGAATACGGGCTTTACCCGAAGGATTACATTTCCCGGCCTGTGAAGGAGAAGAAGAGGAAATCCAGTGCTCGACGGGCTGAGGGAGCTCATCATGAGGATGAGCTTATTCAACTTAAGTGTGAAGCTAAGTTGAAGGGAGGTGCAAAGACCAAACAATATGCTCATGAGCCTTTGGATCCTGAAGATGATGTTGAGGAAGAGCAGGCGACTCCGCTCAAAAGTAGGAAGAAACTTCCGGCCCAACCAGGCCTGTTGAACATGCCATTCGAATCAGGGAGCCCAGTTTACATACTCGGTCACCCTCTCCTGTACTAGGAAAAGGGAAGGCCGTCCTGGTGGAGATAAGAGACTTGTCAGGTGATGATGAACTTTCGAGTCTTGCCCGAACGAACGCTTCTCATGAAGCGCAGGATACTTCATCTTATTTTTAAACTTCTTGATTATCATGCTTTTATATTTCTGATGCCTTTTTTCTTCTAACCACATTGCTTTTATCCCGTGCAGACATGTCTCAGAAGATGCTCGATGCTCTGAAGAAGAGAGTTGGAGAAAGCTCAAGCTCATCTCCTCCAGCCAAGAAATCTAGGGGCAGTGAGGCAACCCCATCCAAGGAAAAGGCACCGACTGAGGAGGTTATTGATCTTTTTGAGGAGCTAACTGTCGTGGACCCTTCAGCTCTGAAAGCTGCTAAGTCCAAAGACTTTCGAGGAGGAAGCTCAGATAGGCTTGAACAGTTGAAGGGCAGATCCGAGCTGGCCAAGAGCGGATTTGAGTAGATGCGGGCTCCTACCCAACCTTTGCCATTGCATCCAGAAGCTAAGAGAGGTAAGGAGATGCTCACTCACTACATGAACCGGTTGGTTCCTGAGGTGAGTGAGCAGCTGGCCGACGCTCACAACGAGTCTTCCCTGGAGCTGCTAATGGGAGGAGTCCTGAGAGAATTTACAAAGGTGAGTCTTTCTTGACAGTTTCCTTTAATCCTTCTATACTTGGCTCAGACTCTAATCTTTTTTCTCTGTGTAGGCTGGTCTGAAGATGGCTTACATCTATTCCCAAGCTAAGTCTGCTGCCTCCAAGAATACTGCCATGTCCAACACCATGAGGGTGGAAGTGGACTTGGCCAGGAAGGATGCTGATGACGCCAGGGTGGAACTCGGAGCTGTCCGAATGGAGCTGGGTGAAGTCAACAAGAAGCTTTTTACTACCGAAAAGAAAGTAACCAAGTTGACTAAGGACCTCGAGGCTTCCGACCAACTTGAAGCTACCATCGCCACCTTGTCAGCAGAAGTGAACGAACTTCAAGAGGAAAGGGGAGTTCTTCGGCTGTCTTCCGCCGGTTGGAAGCAGAGAAGAAGTCTAAGGAGGAGCAGCTTACAGCTACGGTCGAGAAGTACAAATCAGAGGTTGAACAGTAGAGAGCGGAGGTGACGAGGTTTGAAGAGAAATTACATGCCCTAAAGATAGCGGGTCTCGAGATTTTTTATGACTTCTGGAAAGCTAATCCTGAGGCAAATTTTGATTACTTGGGTGATTCCAAAGACATGTTTCTCGAGTATTGCGCTTCTCAGGTGGCGCATGGTGAACCCGAGGCAACCACCTCTACCTCTGGCCAGAACGTTGGCGTACCCCCCGGGCAGACAATAGATCGTCCAGCTCCTACCAGCCTAGAAGACCCGAACAAAGAGCTTGGGACTCTAGCTATCTTAATACTTCTCTTTTTGTCTTTATTTTTAATATATATCTATCCGGCCATAAGGCCTTTTTTAAGACATCATGACCCCCAAGCGGTTTTTAAACTTGGAATTATTTTTCATTTTACAAACAATAGGCTGACCGGGCAGCTTTTAATCCCGATATTACATGGTTTTGTTATCTTTAATGAATTTCATTCTCTGTTTATAATCATCGTGCAACTGTGTTTGTTTTATCTTTACCAAATGCTTTGTACAGGTATAGGTGCCCCCTAAGTGACCGAGCAGACTTATGACTCTTGGTCACTCGTTACTTTTTGCAAGTATGCTTTTTTGTCTATTCAGGGTTTTGGGTTTGACCAAACCTTTTGTACGCAATGGATGGTAAATTAACAACATGCTATTAATTTCAACTCAGTTTGAATTTTGAAATAAGCATCTTTATTCATTTATTGATCGAAAATGTGTTTGTTACCGTCGTAACTTACATCAGAGCTATTTGATCTAATCTGATCTTTTAGCTTAACATGAAATAAAACAAATTGTAGAAATTAGAAATTGTACTTTAAATGGTGGTCATCCGACCTGAGTACTTTTCAATTTTGTCTGAACCTTTGGGCGTAGTCCGCCCAGTAGGCCATTCACTTAAAAGTAAATGTTCTTTCAGTACTTAATATGGTCATCCGACCTCGTACTTCTATTGGTAGTATTTTCTTAAATGTTCCCCATTCCAATACTGTGGTACTAGAACAAGTTGCATTTTTTCATCATACTTACCCAACTTGTATGCTCCTGATTTGAGAACTTCGACCACCTGATATGGTCCTTCCTAGTTAGGTCTGAGTACACTTGTTGTGCTGTCTTTGGTGTTTAGAAATACTCTTCTTAGGACCATATCACCCACAAAAAATTTCTGAGCCTTCACTTGTTTATTGAAGTACCGAGCTACTTTTTGTTGATGGGCTATTAACTTTAAGTTTGTTGTGGTTCGCTTTTCTTCAATTTTATCAAGTGATTCGGCCAAGAGTACGTGATTTGCTTCTTGGTTGTATGTCAATCTTCATTGGGATGGTGGTTCGAGCTCTACAGGTAGCATAGCTTCATATCCATATGCCATGGAAAATGGAGTCAGTCTAGTTGTCATTTTTTTGGTTGTTCGGTACGACCATAGAACTTCAGGGAGCTCCCCCAGCCAGTTTCCTTTAGCATCCTCGAGTCTTTTCTTTAGTGTATCCTTCAGGGTCTTATTGACTGCTTCAACTTGACCATTTGCTTTGGGATGTGCCACTGCGGAGAAACTTTTGATAATACCATGGTTTGCACAAAAATCAGTGAAGGACTTGCTGTCAAACTGTTTGACGTTGTTCGAAACTATTTTGTACGGAAATCCGAACCGGCAGATTATGTTCTTCACAACAAAGTCTTGAACTTTCTTACATGTAATGGTTGCAAGTGGTTCGGCTTCCGTCAACTTAGTGAAGTAATCAACCGCTACCACTGCATACTGCACTCCTCCCTTGCCTTTGGGTAATTGTCTGATCAGATCGATTCCCCAGATGGGAAAAGGCCACGGACTTTACATCTGAGTTAACTCGTTGGGCGGAGCTCGAGGTATCTTCAAAAATCTTCGGCATATGTCACATTTCTTAAAATAGGCCTTTAAATCTTCAATCATTATTGGGCAGAAATAACCTTGCCTTAGAATTTTCTTAGATTAACTCTGCCCGACGACATGATTTCCACAAAATCCATCGTGCACCTCAGATAGAAGTCGTGCAACTTCTTCTTGAGTAACACATATGAGCAATGGCATGGAGAACTCTCTTCTGTACATAATTCCCTCTACTATGATATACCGTACTGCCTTCCTTGTCATCTTTTGAGCTTCATTTCGATTATTTGGGAGTTCGCCAGTGTTGAGGTAGGCTGCTATCGGTGTCATCAAATTTGGGGAAGTATCAATCATTTCGATCTCTTTCGTGCCAGTAATGCTAGGCTCTTCGACAAACTGGATAGGAATCAAGTTCGCTTTATCATTTACATTACTGCTCGCTAGTCGAGCTAACACGTCCGCAGTCATATTTTCTTCCCTTGGAATTTGTCTGAGATCGTAGCTTTTGAATTGTGCGAGCAGGTCATGTATTTTGCTCAGATATGCTATCATCCTTTCTCCATGAGCCTCGTATTCTCTAGATACGTGATTTACCACCAGCTGTGAATCACTGCAGATTTCAATATGTTCGGCTTTCATCTCCCAGGCTAATTTTAGGTCAGCGATTAAAGCTTCATACTCGGCTTCGTTATTGGATGCATTGAATCCAAACTTAACAGGAGCGTGCAGGTGTTGCCCCCCAGGCGTGACAAGGGCGATTCCTGCACCAGATAGTTGATCTGGAGCCGACCTGTCCACATGTAGTTTCCAAGTCGGCTTGTCTTTACTGTTACTTGGCTGAGGTGTTAGTACTGTCTCGGGGTTGCCTTCTGATATGCTTTTTTCTTTGCCTGTGCATTCTACCACAAAGTCTGCTAGGGCCTGGCCTTTGATTGTTGTTTGGGGTTGGAAGGTAATTTCATACTGACCCAGTTCCACTGCCCACTTGAGTAACCGTCTAGAGGCGTCTAGATTTCGCAATATTTGGTGTAATAGTTGGTCAGTGTACACTCGAATAGGATGATCTTGAAAATAGGGCCTTAACTTTCTTGTTGCTAGAATCAGGCAGTAAGCGAGTTTCTCTATCAATGGGTACCGGCCTTCGGCCTCAATGAATCTTTTACTAATGTAATAGACTGGGTGTTGTATGTTTTTTTCTTCTCTGATCAGTACAACTGCTAAGTATATCCCAAGTTCTTCTCCGTCCAACGGTTTCGAGAGTACAGAAGGCTTTGCGAGTTGCATTTTTAGCTCCAAAAAAGCTTTTTCACATTCCACCGTCCATTCAAATTGCTTATTTCCCCACAGGATGTTGAAGAATGGGACACACTTGTCTCTTGATTTTGAAACAAATCTGCTGAGTGCGGCGATCCGACCAGTCAAACTTTGTACTTCCTTGGTTCTTGTTGGCGGCTTCATATCAAGGAGGGCTTGAATCTTCTCAAAATTGGCTTCGATTCCTCGGGCATAGACAATAAAGCCCAGAAACTTTCCCGAGTTGACTCCAAAGGAGCACTTTAAGGGATTTAGTTTCATGTTGTATTTCCATTGGACTTTAAAGCATTCGTCCAGGTCATCTATGTGCCCCCCAGCCTTCCTGGATTTGACGAGCATGTCGACCACATATTCCATCATGTTTCGTCCGATCTGGTCTTTAAACATCTTGTTTACCAATCTTTGGTATGTGGCTCCAGCATTTTTAGACCGAATGGCATGACTTTGTAGCAATATAGACCCATATCTGTTCAAAAACTTGTATGCTCTTCGTCTGGTGGATGCATTCTGATTTGATTGTACCCGAATAAGCATCCATGAAGCTTACTATTTCATGCACTGCTGTTGCATCCACCAGCTGATCGATTCTTGGAAGTGGAGAATAGTCTTTGGGGCATGCTTTGTTGAGGTTCGTGAAATCAATACACACTCGTCATTTCTTGTTCGGTTGGGTATCAGTACGGGATTTGCAACCCAAGCCGGGTAGAAAGCTTCAATTATGAAATTATTGTTGCGTAGCTTCTCTACCTCTTCCTTCAGGGCTATAGCTCGCTCCTTGTCCAACAACCTTCGCTTTTGTTTAACTGGTCAGAAGTTGGGATCAATATTTAGGACGTGGAAAATTATAGAAGGATCAATTCCGACCACATCCTCATGTGACCTGGCAAAAACGTCTAGGTTTGCTTTCAAAAATTTTATCAATGCTAATTTTATTTCGAGCAACAAACCTTTTCCAATTTTTAGCTTCCTGGCCGAGATATTTGGATCGATCTCAATCTCTTCTAGTTCTTCCACCGGTCCAACATTGCTGCTTGGGTCCCAAAGTCGAGGATCCATGTCTTCATCCCCGCCTTGGGAAGTTCCCTACTTAGAAATGTTTTTTCCCTTGTCTGTGCTCTGGCTGGAGGATACTTCCTTCTTAGCCTTGGCCACCGCAAGGTTATAACATTCCCGAGAAATCTGCTGATTTCCTCTCAGACGCCCTACCCCACTCTTTGTTGGGAACTTCAGGCATGAATGGAATATCGACGTAACAACTTTTAAGTCATACAAAGCTGGTCGGCCTAGCATGACGTTAAAGGCTGAAGGAACATCTAATACCAGAAATTTTGCCATTATAGTCATGCTTGTCGGAGCTTGTCCAACAGCGAGGGGTAGGCGAATTTTCCCTAGAGGTGCGACTCCTTGGCCGGAGAAACCATATACAGGCAAGAGACAGGGGGTTAGATCTTTGAGATGGAGCCCCATCTTTTCGTAGGCGGTCTTGAATAAGATGTTGGAAGAGGCTCCATTATCTATCATGGTTCTGGCCACCATCTTGTTGGCTATCTGGACCTCTACGACCAACGGGTCGTTGTCCGAAAACTTGATTTTGACAACATCTTCGTCGTTGAATGCTATGGTGGGCTCTCCTGTCCGTGGGATTTTAGGCTTCCTTTCTTCTACGGAAAGGATCACTTCTTCTTGCTCGTGCTGTGCTGTTCGGGCATACCTCTCCCGAGCTTTTCCCGAATCTACAGCTTTGTGCGGGCCTCCAATGATGACTTGCAGATGAACATCTACTGGTAGAGGTAGCAAGTCTTGGTTATTATCACCGCTCTGATCTTGATCGGCCTTAACATACTTCTGTAAATTCGGGTTATTTTTCTTATTAGGAATTCAATTTCCCGCTTCAGATTGTTGCATTCATTGGTATCGTGGCCGTAGTCTCCATGAAATCGACAAAACTTGGTCATGTCTCTCTTGCTAACATCTTTTTTCATGGGTGCGAGCTTCTTGTACGGGGCTAGTGACTGAGTGGCCATGTAAACACTTTCTATATCCTCAATCAAGATGGTAAATGTAGTATACTTGGCTTGATTCTCCCGGGGAGCTTGTTCGGTTTTGCTGGTGAACTTTCCCCTTTTCCCATTCCCTTGCCTATTATTGTTGTTGGAACGTTTACCGTTTGAGATTCAATTGCTTGGGTAATGGGTGAGTTGGGCAGATGTCCTAGTGGAAGGAGCTTTTGACTAGCCAGGTTTTTGCTCACCTTCTGCTCGTTGAATAGCCTCTTCAAGTTTGATAAAGCCTTCAGCACAATTGAGAAAATCGCTCATTGAGTCTACCGGACCGTTCTTCCTTATGTCTTTTTAGAGCTCACCAAGGACTTCAATGCCCCCCAAAATCGCGGACAACTTTCTGTTTTCGGTTACTCATGAAACCTTAGTCGCCTCTGTCATGAATCTACTGATGCAGGCTCGGAGAGTCTCACCTGGTCTTTGCTTGACTTCAACCAGGTCTCCTAGGTGCAACAGAAGTTGGCGAGAGGAGGAAAATTGTGCGGGGAACTCCGAGGAGAAAGTTTTCCATGAGTTGAACTTTCTAGGTGCCAGCTTGAAATACCATTGCTGGGCGGCTTCCAAGAGTGTGGCAGGAAAAATTCTGCACATACGTCTCCTCGTACTCCTTGCAGATCCATTTGCATCTCGAAATACTTAAGGTGGGATAATGGATCTTCCTTACCCGTGTACATCTTCCAGGTTGGCATTTTAAACTTGTGGGGCAACTCTAGAAGATTGATCTCGCGGGAGAAAGGGGTTCCACGTGCTCAGTCCAACTCGAGATCGTCTTTCCTTTGACGGGCCATGCCTGCACAGCTGGACTAACCTGTTCGGCATTTTGGCCAATCTAATTCACATCAGCATCTTTCTGAGCGGGAATTTAAACGTGGATTCTGGGCTGCACGATTGGCGTGTCAAGCTGATTGTCCACTCCTCTCCTCTTATTTAGATCATTTCTGAGATCATGAGTAGTCCCCAATCTATTAAATACGGAAACGCCTGGTTGTCTCAGCGACTCGTTGTCTGGCTAATGTGCTGACCGGCACCATTAACCTGGTTGAAATTATTAGGTATGACTTCTCCTGATGAATTACTAGGCAAAGTCTGCCCTCCTACCACTGGGCCCACAGGCGGAACCTGTGACCGGGGATTTGACAGCTGACCATTTATAGTCTGGGAAGTATTCATTGTTGGATCTTCGTCTGCTTCACCCAAGGGGATGACATTCGGGGGTTGCTGTCCAAAAGATTGACAGGCTTTTCGTATCAGCACAGTGGCTTGCCGACTACGATTGTCAATGACTGCACGATGAGCCCTTAACGCTTCCATCTCTTTGTCCCTCCATTCAACAAACATGCGCATCTGCTCTTCGAACGCGAGATTTGCCGCAGCGCGGAGTTCCTCCTGATCATGATGTAGGGTGTTGGTCTGACCCTGCATGAGTCCAAGAGTAGCACGGAGGTTCTGGATCTCAGTGTCATCTCCAATGGTTGTTTAAACACTGGTGGCAGGCGGAACGGCTGTGCTATGAACGCCCTAGTCGGTTGCTGAACTGGTATTCCCAGTCTCTTGCACACCAGGCGCAATCTCATCCATAGGACTCGTCACACCGCGACCCACAATTGATGGCTGTTCGGGATTAATGGCTGGTAAAACCCTTGTGTTTCTTGGATTCTGCAGTGCAGGATCCACCATCTGTGGATTCGCTGGATCAACCACGCCCCTACGAGTTTGTACCACCATCGTACTTGTGATTAAATTTGCAATAAAGAGCAATCCTTTAGTTTAGCTCTCAATGAAAGCACCAAAATGTTGACCTCACTTTTAGCCAACGATAGTGAGTCTAATTTTGTAAGCGACAAGTAGTTTATAGCGACTGAAATATAGTAAAGCAATTTAAAGACACAGGAATTTTATAGAGGTTCAGTCCCGAGCAGTTCGGCAACAACCTAATCCTTGTTATTTGTATTGACTTAAGAACAAGGAGAAAGGTTCCTTTTTCTTATAGCTTTTACAACAATATCTCTGAATATGAATTCTTAGAGAAAATCTTTTGACCAAAATGTTTTCGACCCTTTGCCCAGTGAATATGCATCACTATTTATAGGGCTATAAGCTTGGGGAGGAAGTATTTCCCTTCTCGTTACAATTGATATAAGAAGAAAGATTGCATAGTAAATACAGAATACACTGATCATGGGATTTTGACAGCTTGCTATATCTCTATAATCTGATCCCAAAGTTATAGGGATTTCCTTGATGACTCACGATGCGAAAGCTAAATTCGCTAAGTATTGGCGTTCTGTGCGGATTGCCCACTACTCAATCTTGAGCAATTCGTCCGAGAGAATGTATGAAGTGTCCTATTCAGGCTGTGTCTTGCGAGCAGATACCTAGAGTCGATTCCACATGTCACTATCGAGTGATGCCACGTCAGAGTGCACAAATTGAGATAACAGATCCAGTCCAATCCAATACATACTGGACCTAAAATATTGGATGGATCCGATCCGATCCAAAAGATTCCAGGTCTAAAATATTGGATAAACCCAAATTAAACCAATAAATATATATGAAATACATCCAATGGATGGAACCGATTCAATCCAGCATCCAATGGATGTTGGATCAATTGGATGACTGAAATTAATTGGATCAAATTGAATGGTAGAATCTAACATCCAATATATGATTGGATCGGATCTAGATAGGCCTAAAAATATTGGATGTGATCCAATGAGCACCCCTACTACCCACTAAGATCTAGCCAAATTCGAAGGCTTGCTGGCCAAGGGCGTTGTCAAGAATGAAGGCCTACATCCCCATCCAGGCGAGGAGAGTGGGAAGGTGGATGTAAACAGTCTTAAAGTTCTCACAATACCAATGCGTATTTGGAAAAACTCAGATTTGGTCGGCCAACCTTCCGGAGGTGCAAGAGGCCACTGGTGCTTACAAGCTTGGGCACCCTATCGCCCATAGGGGTGCAACCGTGTTGAGAAGGTGAATGTGAGAGAGTGCTTGGGCCTGGCGGTAAAGTCAAGAAAAGTTATGTTGACAGCAAGTAACCTGTAGAGGGCTACCGAAAATAACGTGCCTGTCAAGCCAGGTTCATTATCGTCATCGTCAACTTATACTGTTCCTATGTTGGTGCTAGTATCAGGTCCATCGTCATCGACTACTTCTACTGCCTTTTTGTTGAGACGTGCTATATGACGTTGTAAGATCTCGTGGTGGCAGCAACTGTGAGTTTTCATCCAATGTTGTTGAAATCTGCTAGGTTTCTAATTAGGCTTGGTTATGGTACGGTTGGTATAAAGTGTGTAGTTAATGCAAATCACTTTCTAGTTAAGGTTTCTGAAAGGGATCTCTGCCATTATGATGTAACTATAACTCCTGAAGTTACATCGAAAAAACTAACTCGAGACATTATAAACTAGTCAAGGAATCTCTACTGGAGCAACGGTTATAGTGTTGGAAGCCTGAGTCCTTATCTCGTGTATTGAACTAGGATTCAGGCCCAAAAGGATGTTGGTTCTCGAACAGCAGGGTACCCTAAGATCTCCCTGCGGAGTAGGTTATCCTCGAACTCCCAGAGTGCATTTTTCGGTACTCCTAGATTCACTAGCTCAAAGTGGAACTACGCAAATTATATACGTTCCCTGATGCTTTTGGGTGCAAGGATTAGTCGGTTATGGAGGATAATTTTTTGGCCTTGCCAAACTTTTAGTTAAAAGATCACTGGGGGTTCAATACATCTTCAACCCTCCTTTTTGGAAGAGAAGGACTGCTTGAAGTCTATCACACGCCACGTGGGGTTTCACCACCTTTTGGTCTTTAACATGAAACCATCACTTGAATTTTAGTGCAACTTTAGCCTTTTTTCACAGAAGAAAAAGTCTACCATAATAATTAACATGGTTCTCATGAGGCACGTAAGTTTTTCCGTACATGAAAGATCACTGGGGGTTCGATACGTCTTCATGTTGGAACGTATTTTACCAAGATCTAGATTTACTAACATGTATGTTTAATTAACACACAAAATATGAATTCTCTAATACAATGAGTTTAGAAAATCTTACACTAATGGCAGATCCTTCTGCTCAGATCTCGAACCCTTTTTCCTTTATGTCGTAGAGTAATAACAAGATCTGAGCTTGGATCTCATTCTCTCCTTTGGTTTTGTTAACCATCGTCTTCCGCACTATGATTAAGTACTTGAATTTCTATGTGTGGTCATGGTATTCTATCACTAAAGGTTTGAATTTGATGGAAGAACAGCAAGAGGAGTTCAAAATCTCTATGAAGGAGTCTATCATCTACTAGTTGTCTAATAGAGTTAGAAAACTAGCTTTTTGGTTGGATTGAGTTGGATGAGAATGAGAGCCTCATGTTCCTTTTATAGCATTTCAACTAGGGTGCAGGATTTAATTATATGGATTAATTAAAAAAGAATAAAATAATGGGCAAAAATCACACTAAGTGGTCGACCACTTAATGGGCCTCACTAGTTACAATTTTGCCACTTTATTTCAACAATTTATCTTTTCTTACAATAATGCTATATTTTCCAGTTTCAATCCTATAAATGTCAAAACTATTTATTTAATAATTATAATTAATTATCAAATAAAAGTTTCATTAATCTTATTTGTTAATTAGACTTAACAAAGTCTCTTAATTAACAAATAAAGTCCAAAACCTCTTTTCTTCACAATTAAGCCATTGCTAAGTAGAAATTCATAAATAAGACGTAGTCTTATTTAAAATTATAATTCATTAATTAAAACCAATTAACTGAGTCTGGAAGCAGTATTATCTCAACTAGTGTGGGGACCATGCGTCTATATAATCAAGCTTCTAATAAGTAGAACTAGAATTTACAAAGTAAATTCTCTAACTTATTAATTTCTCCTTGCGCCACTATAGATTCAGAATTGCACTCTTAATTATATAGAACGCTCTATATGTACCAAGATATAGATACGCTATGAATTATCCATTGTTTTAATCCAAATAGTCAAAGATTCTCTTTAGATGATCTACACCGAATAGGGACAAATTTATCGTTCTACCATTCAATGTATTTTATCCTTAAAACACTTAGCTACTTATAAATGATGTTTCAGTAAACTAATATAATTACTGAAATGAGATCTCAATCATTTATCTCTATTAAGCCAAGCTTGAAGGAAATCATTGTTTCACTTTTAAATACTTATAGAAGCTATAGATTCCATATCTATGATTAGCGCTCTCACCCAATTATACTATCATGTTCCCAAGATTTAAGTATCTGTCCGAACCATTGGTTAGCTTTCAAGAACAACTCTAAGAACATAAATAATACGATTGAGATCGAACCTAACCATCTTAGGATTAAGATCTATTGACCTAAGATCAACAAGTGATATTGACTTAAAAAGATATAATGGTAAGTTTGTGATATCTTATCCAAGTTCAATATCGGTCCAATCTGATGTATACTCTATACATCAGATACTAACATACTTTGCCAATACCTTGGAAAAGATATAACACTTATCCAATGTGTAAGTATACTTTATCATTGATTATCATGTCAGTCTAAATCAAGTATACTGACAAATCATCGGACTTAAACTTTTGAACATATAATCATGATTAATTTTACTGTGGAGAACACTATAACCATGAATAACTATATGTTATGGACTTAATAGAGTTTATACATTAAACATATAATCATGAAATCAATCATGTGAACAATGCAACATAAAATGATTTCTGGTCTTTTATAAATTTGTAAATTTGATCATATTGAAATAGGTTTTATTTAGGACATAAAACCCAACAAACTTCCACTTGCACTAATATAAAACTAAAAGGGCATTTCAATTAATCTCAACACCTTGATTTCCAAATCAAGTGTAGTATGTAATATTATCTTTGTAAGGTTTTCTAATCACTTATGTGTTTATTTCATTATTTTAGAAAATCCATATTTAGGTTGTTAATCAAAAATACATGTCAGTAAATCTAGATCCTGGTAGCATAATCCCTAGCAAACTGGCCTCGGGGCCTCAACATGGACTTGTACGCGGGTCTTCCATGTGTGTGCACATGTATATTTGTCGGAGTCATGAGGTAACCTTTGGGATAGCACGGACGTATCCTGATTCCTAGACTACCATAATCTCAAACACGCTAATTTTTGGGGTTAACACAAAATAATGAAAAATTCTAACTCATGGGCTTCACTAAAAGGGTTCAACCATAATGAGGATTTTAAGCCATTGGATCTTTCAAATCAACCCATTTAGCTCTGACCCTAAACCTAATGAATCCCTATGAAATGAAAAGTGTAGCTCTTATTTTCAGATAACAATTGACTTCAGTCTCTTCTGTAAGACAAGTAGAAACTAAAGAGAGAGCCTCTTCTTCTTCTTCTTCCAATTTCGAAATTATTTTTCTTCTATACTGAATAATTCAAAGCCATTGTGATTGAGAGTATGCCCAATCTCATCAAAGCAATACCTAGCATAGTGTGGAAGACTGTGTCTAACAAAACTAAAGAAGAGAAGATCCATGTTCAGATCTTGATAATACTCTGCTACAGAAAGGAATCAAGGGCTAGAGATCTGAATGGGAGGAGTCATTATTATTTCGCTGCCATTAATGTAAGGATTTCATAATCTCTTATGTGTTTATTTCATTGTTTCAGGAAATTCATGTTTAGGATGTTAGATTATAGATTATGATCAAACATACATGTTAGTAAATCTAGAACCTGGTAAAATAACTTCCAACATATATATAAATGCATAATTACCTAACACATTATTTAATCTATATGGAATTCCGTATTTTAATATTCACAGTTTAATTATTTAATTAAGTGATTAATTAAATGCGGAATAATAAAACTTGTACTAAAAACAGTTTTTCCGTAGTTACAGAATACAACTCTGTAACTCCAGAGAAACCCAGAAAAACAAACAGTGCATAAAAGTAAAAACACACAAGATTTTTGTACGTGGTTTCAACAATCCTTTCAGATTGTTACTAGTCCACAGGGTCACGCCCAGATAAGATTCATTAGATCAGTATCAAAAATACAAAGTAATTGACTTATGCATAAATAGACTCCCTCTTATTGTATGCCGCAAGCTTGATGTACTCCACCTACTAACCGAATCTTGATAAAACTCCAAGAGCTCGAACTCCCTTCGATCACCTTGAAGAGTGCTTGAATCCTCCCAATTCAATACTTAAAGGTTATCTCCCGAAAGCCTATACAACCATCTCCCGAAGGTTGTGTGCTTGTTGTTGGGTTTTATGCCCTAAATAAAACTCATTTCAATATAATCAGATTTACTTATTAATATAGATCAGAATTAACATTTAATGTTGCATGGTTCACATGATTTATTTCATGATTATATGTACATAATGTATAAATTCATCTGAAACCCTTTTCACATACTTGATCCTGTTTATTGAGCCGTCAACACATTGGAAAGTAAACATGACTATGTGAATAAAGTTTCCTAGATTTATCAGACATAGGGTTTTACTGATATGATAATCTACAACAGAGTTTACTTGCATTTGGAGAAGTGCTATGTTCTTTCCAGAGCATTGGTTAAAGTAAAGCTCAGGATGGATGCATGGAGTATGCATCGGAAGGGACCGATATTGAACTTTGACTTAGATTTATTAAACTTACCGTAATATCTATTCAAGTCAATATCGCCTAGTTGATCCTAGATCAAATGATCTTAATCCTGTTATGATTAGGCTCAATCTTGAAAGGCTATTCGTGTTCTTTGATTTGTTAGTTAAGCCTACTTTTAGGTCAGGGTGATATGTACATTTTGGGAACACGGTAGTGCAATTGAGTGGGAGCGCTATCATAAACATGGAATCTATAGCTTCTATCTGGCGAATAGTAAGCAAAGGATGATCTCCTTCGAGCTTGACCAAACGAACATAAATGGTGGAGTACTCATTTCACATAAGCTGAAATATCATTTATACGGGGTCAAGTGTTTTAAGGAATAAATACATTGTAGGGTGTAACGGTAATTTAATCCCTTTACAGTGTAGATCATTCATATAGAGGATCAGTGATCAAATTAGGATTATAACAATGGATAACTAATGATGTGTCTATATGGTGGAACATATAGAGCATTCTATATACTGAGAGTGCAATTCTAAGTTCTATGCGTGGATTCAACGAAGAATTAATAAGTTAGTGAATTTTAGTGCTAAATTCTTGATCTACTTATTGGAAGCTCGGTTATATAGACCTATGGTCCCCGCACTAGTTGAGATAATATTGCTTGTAAGACTCATGTAATTGGTTTTGATTAATCAATTAAAATTCTCAATTTAGACTATGTCTATTTGTGAATTTTTCACTAAGTAAGGGCGAAATTGTAAAGAAAGAGTTTATAGGGGCATATTTGTTAATTATGATACTTTGTATGGTTCAATTAATAAATATGATAAATGACAATATTATTTGATAATTATTTATAGTTATTAAATCGTTAGAATTGGCATTTAAATGGTTGAATTAGAAAATTGGCGTTTTTGAGAAAATCAGATGCAGAAAAGATAAAACTGCAAAATTGCAAAAAGTGAGGCCCAAATCCACTAAGCATGGCCAGCCACTTTTGTAGGCAATTTAAACTGATATTTTCATTATTTTAATGCCAAATAATTCAAACCTAACCCTAGTGGAATGCTATAAATAGATAGTGAAGGCTTCAGGAAAATTACACTTAAATTTTCTACTTTTTCATTCAGAAAAAACTGAGCCTTCTCTCTCCCTATCTGGCTGACCACTCCCTCTTTTCTTTTCTTCCTTCAATTTCGAAATTCTTAGTGTATGAGTAGTGCCCACGCACAGCAAGTGATACCTCAATCATAGTGAGGAAGATCGTGAAGAAAGACTTTCAGCAAGAAGGAGGTTTCAGCATCAAAGATTCAGAGAAAGAGATCCGGGTTCAGATATTGATAATGCTCTGCTACAGAAAGGAATAAAGGGCTAGATATCTAAATGAAAGGTGTCATTTAATTCCGCTGCACCCAATGTAAGGTTTCTTAAACTTTATATGTGTTTATTTTATCGTTTCAAAAAGTTCATATTTAGGATGTTAATCAACATACTTGTGAGTAGATCTAAGATCCTGGTAAAATAATTTCCAACACTTGTATCATCCCGATGCAAGACTTCAAAAGATATCTCCCGAAAGCTTGTAAAAACCCTTCTCCCGAAGGTGTGCTTTTATCCTCCCGATGCAAGACTTCAAAAGCTATCTCCCGAAAGCTTGTAAATACCTTCTCCCGAAGGTGCACTGATGTTCTTCTTCGTTGTAGACTTGAATACAGACTCAAGACAATACAAACTACAAATAAACAGAGTAAGAGTAGAACAACTCTTATCTACATAACAAAGACACTCTTTCCTTAAGATATGAAAGTGAATAAAAGAGATACAAAACCTAGCTACTATAAGGTGTATTTATAATCAATATAAACCTTATTGACAACTTACACACGGTCTGAACAAGACCCCAGCACACTAGAAACTTCCCTAAAATAATTCTTCAATCAGTCTAGGAATTTCTGTTTCTGTACCTGCAGAATCGTGGGCAGTAACTACAACTTTCCTTTTATAGAAATGGAAAGTTTAGCTCCGGTTTTCTCGTCAAGAAATCTGATCTAAGAAAATGGGAAACTCACACAAGATCAGAATATACAACTGGTTAGATAAGAAATTAATTGTGTAATCAAACTTACCATTTTTACCACAATTTCCAAAAATAGGAAAGCTAGACAACTTTCCTTCCAAGTTTGAATACACAAAATAGGAAACCATATTAAAGCATACCAGCCGAAATATACAATAAATAATAAAATATTTTTGTCAATTAAATATGCCAAAAGTGGAATTAACATTATATAATTATGAAGATAGCTTTAGATACCAATTGTTAGTTTTTATGGTACATATGAGAGTAATAAAAGTAGAAGCAGAATTTGATAAAAAAATAGTTTTATCTAATATGAACTATAATTCTAAGGATCTCAACAAAATGTATATATATATATTAAATCTAAACTACTAAATGAAAGATTATACCTCTTGAAGCCTATCAGGTTATCCTTGTTTCTTTTTGTATAACTATCGATCATCCAATCTAAGAACTTTATTGAAGAATCCACATCTTAATCTTCCAAGCCAGCCTCAACACTCAGGAATAGAGTGGGCAATTAGATCTTATTGGATGAACACATTTAGGTATTATAGTGTGTACTCAACTCATGAGACACTGTAATAAAATTAGAGTTTTTAATCTCAAACACACCAGTAATGGTGTGGATTCGTGTGAGATGAAGAGAGAGAGAGAGAGGAGTGAGACAAATCAATCCTATTTTTCTCTCTAATTTTTTATGTCTATTCTGTCTGTTAGATTGTTGTTATTTATAATACTATATATCTCTATATAAAGTGTTATAAATAAAGTCTTTAATCCTTTATTTAAAATAAAACATAAATATCTAATTTGATTTAAATTCAAAATTTAAATTCAAATATAAATATCTAATAATTGAATATCAAATATTAGTAGATCTTTCGTTTTAACAAATAACCTTTTAGTTAAACAATTATCAAATAATTAAAAGATAATTAACTTAATTTAATTTAAATTATTTTAACTAATCAAATCAATCATGGGTCTTTATATGTTACCCTACATGTGTAGAATGGACCTACACGTGTGGGCCATATTTTAAAGACCAAAATTGATTTCTTAATTTTGCCACAAATAAGATTTATTATTTATTCTACCAATAAATAATAATTAATTAATTCTCATTAATCTCTTATTTCACAAAGATTAAAATAAATATTATTTTCTCTAAAATAATATATTTCTCCCTTTAATATTATATAAGAATAATATTATATTTAACTAATTAATGTAGTTTTATCTAATAAAACTAAATAGTTAAATACTATTAATTAAATAATTTATAATTGTCATAATTAGTAAAAAATAATAATTTCACAAATTACTATTTCGCCCTTAAGAATTTATTTTCCATAAAAATTAATTCTCACTCGAAATTCATTCATCAAATAAAACCTTTTCCTGACAGTGTTGTATAGAGGTGACTTGGGGACCATGGACATATATTTCGATGCTCCAATAAATCCAAGATTATTATCAATCTCATCAATAGAATAATCTGGTTTATTAATTCTATTATTACTGTACTATAAATATGGAATTGCACTATTTGACAATATAGAATTATATTTACAGATTCTTACTTATAGTCCATTGATATAATCAATATAAGCAGTTTGCCCTCCAATTATTAGTACATAATGAGAGTTGGTCAAAATACTTTTTACCCTTCTAATTATCTCTTGATTCCTTATGTACCATTAATTCAATGTGAACAGTTAATCTATAACTTATTATAGATTTGGATCCAACTGTTAGCACTTCCATAATTAACACTGTAAGGGATCTAATATTCGATCCGTTAAGAAAGCTTGGATTCCACTATTGTATAACATATTCTCAGTCACTCATGTTATTAAGCTCCCAAAATAGAAGTTGTAAGAATCATCTTCTTTGAGAAACTTTAACGAGTGAATCAAAAAACTCAATGAACACAAATAGAAGTTCATGTATACTCAGGATTCAGGCTGATCTACTAAGATCATCATTGTGATATGATAAACTCTTTTTATGCTAAACAAAATGTTAGTGAAGATGTTTATTACATGCATAATCTAATTATACATAGTGTCTTTACTATATGTCCATCTACATAATCACCCACACACTAAAGTATAGTGTATAGTAACTATACTTAGCAGTTCCATATTAAAGATTTCCAATATCTTAATACACTACCGACTTATTTTATTCATATTATATAATCTTAATTCTCTTGTACATCTTTCCAAGATTATACATTCTGCATATGAATAAGGAATTTTCAGATATTTAAGAATTATACTCTTATAATTAATATATCATTTATCTTATAAATATATTTTATATATTCTCTAATAAATTATCCATTAATCACTTGCTTTTAAGGTATAAATCCCAACATCTTCTTCATCTACAGATGATTCTTCTTATAAAACCTAAACCCAATCTCTCTCTTTTCTTTGCACATCTCTCTCTCTCTCTCTCTCTCTCTCTCTCTCTCTCTCTCTCTCTCTATATATATATATATATATACCTCTCAATCTCAATCTGAACCATTTTCTGAATAGAGAAGTGTATGTGGTAGTTATAGGCCTTACGACCAAGATTTTAAAATTGATGGCTGCAAGAAGCAAGGTTGTTAAGTTAGTTAAGCAATAACCAACTTAAGCAACTCTCCTCTGAGTGAGATCTCAACGTTAGCATAAGTCTTAGTGCATCCGCTAGCGAGTATGAGGGCTTCCGAAATCACAAAACAAGACACTCGTTCAAGGGACTTCCCGGATAGGAAAGAACCAGCTCGAGTCGATTATTCGGGGCTCTCTTCCAAGAGGAACAACTACTCATTCGAAACTCCTTTCAGGAGGAGGATTAGCTTTCCTAAAGCCTATACCTGGACATGATAGCCATCCAAGAACTCCCTTCCGGATGGCAACTATCATTTCATGAGATTCCTTTCGGACTGGAGAAGTTAGCTTTTTGGGAACATACTTTCGGGAGACAAAAAATTTTCAGGAATGACTTTTGGAGACCTTCTTCATTTAGAGAAACTATACCACATAGATCAATATGTTTTATGAGACAAAAATGAAGTTGAAATGTGTAAATTAACTTTGGCCATTCATTTTAGTGCTTCAGAATGTGAAGCACAGCTTATTTGCATACATCGTGACATAGTAAAAAGACAAATCATTATCTTTTGGTTCATGGTCTCGGACATACACGTTTAAAGAAAGAAAAGACATGCTTTATGAGGCCGCACTACTGTGTTTGTCAAGGAAAGTTATGATGAGCTGATTAGCCAAGTGTGGTAGTTGTTCGTGCACAAAATGGCATCCTTCTTCCAAGAATATGATATCCAGATCAGGCACAAGTTGCTTCACTGTCCCACTCCTTATGTAGTCTTCCATCCCTGGAAATTTCAAGCAATAGTCCTTCTCTCCCATGATCAGTAATGCTGGAGCATTCACTTTCGGATCACTTATACCAATATCCACTGACAAACTCCTGCACAAAATTAACTAGTAAAATATCACAAACAATTAATCATACATATATTATTTATACAAGTTCTTTTGGAGAATTTTCTTGCCTGTATGGAACCTGCAAAGCATAACGAAAACCCGATTTTTCGTAGAGGGAAGCATAGACTGAGAGATCTTCTTCAGAGAACCAAGATGGTAGAGGAGTAGATGGATCAAACAAATCCATTATTTCCTGGTTTTCATTAGCTACTGGAATCTCACTTCTTGAGAAGAGTGTGTAGATGTTCCTTACCACAGATTTCACATCAAAGCGCCCAAAATCTGCTTCTGCTCGACCCGGTATCTAATTCATACTGACCAATTAATTCTAAGTAAAGATATAAGCGAATAATTGATGAAAACAGAGAACATGGAAAAAAAAAAGAGGCAGTTGTGTTAGTCATCATTGTTTATCTTTGACAACAAAAAAGAAGAAATTACCTGCCATCTTGCGACATAGAAGCCTTCAGGAAGGAGATGGTTTTGGATAGAATTGGTACCTGGAAGAATGTAAGGAATGCCTAGTGTTACAACTCCTGATACTCTTTCTGGGTGAACTGCCGCTACTAAGTACGCCGGAAAAGCTCCAAAATCTTTTCCCACTAAAAAAGCCTGTTTTTTTATTCAACACAATTCAGTAGCAATAGATTAGTTAAAAGCGTGAAAAGTATATCTTTACATAATTTTTTTTAATTATTATCAAAAAAAAAAAAAGATAAACCTTGTTGATGGCGAGGGAATCCAATAGGCCAACGACATCATCTATAAGATCTTGGAATGTGGCTTTCTCAGGCTCTAATGGCTGATCTGAGAGTCCGTAGCCTCTGAAATCAAAGGCTATAGCACGATAACCTTTGTTGGCCACTGCTATCATTTGGTGCCTCCATGTGTACCATATTTCTGGGAACCCATGTAAGAACACCACCACTTTTGGACCTGAATTTCGTATTAATTAACCAAAAAATTATTAGTGATCATAAACATTGGAAGACCATTTTAGACACTATAAAATTACTTACCACATCCAATTTCGGCTACATGGAGCTTTAGTCCTTTTACTTCCACATGCTTATGCTCAATGTTTTCCATGTGTATCTGTGTAAAGTTTCCAGAGAAGAGAAAGAAATAATGTGTTTTCTTTTGTTGCTTTTATGAATTGATTGTTATTTTTCTTTGTGAATGGTGAGGTGGGGTGCCTTTAATAGTGTCTGGGTCGTCGAATATAGTCAACCGAAAATATATAACACACAATCTTGATAGTATCAAATTTTGACTTTTACTGAATTGTCTTTTAACAATAATGCTAAACAAACACTAATTTAAAATGTTGTAAGTTCGTCTCAATTGGAGGAATTCATTATCTAAGAACTCTGAAATACAGTCAAATTATTAAGCCAAAAACCATGACATAAGCGGTTGAAGAATAGAATCAAAGCAGGTAAATGTGCCTTTTAAGAAAGTTTAGCAAATATAACAAAACAAATATACAAAATGATTTAAATATATGGTGTTTAAATTTATTATAATATAATTAATACGGTAACACAATAAATAAATAAATAAATAAATGGGCTTTTTTTTTAAGAAAAATACTTGTTATTATTAAACAAATAGTGAATCGTTTACAATAACAAAGTAAATAGGCAGATGAATAACCTTCAGCAAAGAACAAGTGTCATCCACCCCTAATGCAAATTTAGCAAAGACATGGGCTGCTTTATTTACTGAACGTTTAACATGTGAAACATTTACATGAGGGAAAAAGAATAAAAGACTAATAACATCCATAATTAAATCTGAAAAAAAAGAATTCTAATTGAAAGGGAGCTTTCAAAGCATTAACAACCATTAGTGCATCTATCTCGATTTGCATAATTGGCAATTGTTATTGAAGAGCCCAGTTAAGACTAAGAAAAAGTGATTTGACCTCCATCTCATGAGACTTAAAATTACCGACAATTGGCATTGAGAGAGCAGCCACTACATGTCCATTAGCATCTCTAATAACAGCCCCTACACCAGTAGTGTTTGTGGAGGAGTTAACTGCTGCATCAACATTGAGCTTAAAAGCTCCTGCAACAGGTGGAAACCATGGAATGGAGGCAGGAGCAGCGTGTTCATGCTCGTTTAAAGTTGCTGGTTAAGAAATAGCAGCAACAGGGGATTTTGGTTGAGCTTGTATCCTTACTTTTAACATAGTTTTTTCATTTATGTTTAAAATTTGAATTTCATAATTTTTTTCTTACAATTTCTCCACCTCTCTTTTTCAAAAAGCTTTTTCATCTTCTCTCTTATCAAAAAGAATAATTAGTAATTTTGTTCCTTGAATTTTCGACAATTTTACTTATGCCCTTTAAATAAACGGTTTGTTAAATATGCTCCTGAACTTTTACATTATGCAGAAATTTAATCTTTTTGTTAGGTCCTATCTCATTATTTCGTTTAAATGTTGACGTGTCTTTATAAATTAGCAATTTTGTCCTCTAAACTTTGACAACTATCAAATTGTACCCCCTCAAAATAAAAAAAACGAAATAGTTAATATTTTTTTTAATAAATCTTAAAAAATTAATTTAGATCTTAGAAAAAAACTATTTTGAATTATTAAGAAAATTAAAAAAGTTTAAACTAATTAAGAAATTTAAAAAATTAATTATTTTTTTTAAAAAATTTCATTTTGATATAAAAAATATATTAAAAATTTAATTTTTGTAAAAATTAAATTTTACGGGAAAAGTTTGAGTCTATTTTATTCTATTTTATTTTTCTCCAAAAATCTAAATTTATTTAAGCAAACATGATAATTTTTTTGTTTAATTTCTAACTATTTTCAAAATAATTTTATATTTTTCTTGAATTTTTAATTATTTTTCTTTATCTTTTAAGATATGAATTTATAAATATAAATAACTAAGATTTTTTTAAAAAAAATCTTAGTTTGTTTAAATTATTTATTGGATTTTTAATAATTTTGTTTGATTTTTTAAGATACGTGTTTATAAATAAAATAAAGTTTGAAAATACTTTTTTTTAGGAATAATTTAGGTTTTTTTAAGTAAACTTAATATTTTTTTAATTAGTTTAATATTTTTATTAAGTTATTTAATATTTTTAAAAAATTACCCCATATACTATTTTTTAACTTTTTTTACTTTTACGGTCTGGGTTGCTCCGGTAGTTTGTATGTGAGTTGCTATATATATTTGAGTTACGATTTAGGTTGCTCCGATGGTTACTGTGTGGGTTGCTATGTGAATTCCATAAAAATGCAAAAAAAAAAAAAAAAAAAACTTTTTTGAATGTAAAAATGAAAAACTCATATTTTATATTATTTTTTTTTCAGAATTAATTGAATATTATAATTTTTAAAATTACTTTTTTTTAAAAAAAAAGGAGCAAAATTTTGTATTGGTCATACTTCAGGGGTAAAAAATGCTACTTTTTAACGGTAAAAGAAACAGAACCTAACAGGAAGTGCATAATTATATAACTGTTATATTTTAGAAGAAATTTTTAACAAGGCGTATATTTTAGATAGTAGTGTCGAAAGTTTAAGGGACAAAAATGCTAATTATTCTATCAAAAATCTGAAGCATTTGAAGAGGTTTTTTTCTCACAATCTCATCCTCCCCCTTTTCAAACTACGAAACCCATTGACATTCCCACACTATTAGATGTTTAGCTTTGTCTTAATTCTATTGTAAAGTTAGTTATACATTCTGTTAACACTCTGTTAGTTGTTAGGTCTGTTATCCTCACCGACTCTATTTGTTTTGGGTATATATACCCTTAGCTCTTGTAAAAGGTTCAATACAGTGAATAAAGAAATAATAAGACTTTGTCTTTTTCTTTCCAAGACTCTGTTTCTCATATGGTATCAGAAGAAAATGCCTCCATGGCCAGACCATCCACAAGATATCAAGATGGTGTTCCACCATCAACAAACAACTCTAATCTTCCTCCGGATGTTACCTCAGCTCCTCTTGCCCAACCAGTAACCACAAATCTTCGACCAGCTGCTGCTCGATCCAGATCTCAACTTCAAGATGAAATCGAAACTCAATCACCAAGAATCGACACCCAACTTCCTGCTTAAGAACGGATAACCAGTAATCAACACATCACTAATGATGTCTCTAGCCCCTTCTTCCTCAGCTCCGGTGACCATCTCGATCTTGTTCTCGTGTCCACTGTCCTTAATGGCAGCAACTACCAGTCGTGGAAACGTGGAATTACAATGGCCTTAGCTGCGAAGAACAAGCCTCCATTCATTGACGACTCTCCTCCTCGGCCTGAACCTGGTAACAATCTCCTAAACTCTTGGCTTCGCTGTAACAATATTGTAACGCCCTGACTCTCAAGGACGCCACGTGTGTGCTTTTATAAACTTATTATTATTACTAATCTATAAATTTTTAGAAAAAGTGTGGTTTAATTAAAACCTTTAATTAAATTCCACATAAAGACTTTCATTTTAAATACTGTTGTAATATGGGGATCCCCTGCTAAGAAAATTCTTTTACAACTAATTACAAATCCATTTGAAGAAGAATAGGTTATACATCAAATCATAGAAAAGGGTTGATCCTGCTTCACGAAAGCAAAGACAACACAGTTGATATGTACACTGCTGGAAGACCTCTGACCCATGGCCGAACAGAACTGCTAATCTTCTTACCTGCACCATGAAGTACATGTGAGTCACAGTGACTCAGCAAGAAAAGCTACTAGATAAAGAAAATTATGGAAAATAATAGCAAATTATAGTACCACAGATTATACATGCCAAGAGATCATTCTCTTTCAACATACATATACAATTCAACGTTTATACAGGCAAACTTGTTACAAAATTAAGAGTATTTATAGTTATACATAATCAATAACCTCAGTGTTTCATAAAACACCATAATCATATAGTATTGTAAACACTTACTTTCAATGCTTCATAAAGCACTCCAGTTCACACATTAACATATCCACTCAATCTCAGTACTTCATAAAGCATTCTAATCATGCATCATTACAAGAAAAGTGATTAACTTCACAAGCAACATAACATCCATTCAGTCCCACTATAACATAATATATTCAATTACAACTCATCATATAACAACACACTTAATCCATCTCACGACCTCGTAATCACACAATCCCGGTACCTCATAAAGTACCCTTACCACTCGTTAACCACGAGCTATATATGTCACTATCGTTGCCCGATATAGCAAACGATAAGTAAGAAACCTATCTGCGGTTTCAGGAGTAATTACTCATAACGGTAATAACCGTTTCTTTTTTACTCGATCATAATCGAGCCACAACGATAATAATTGTTTCATAATACTCCCTCGATCATAATCGAGTCAAACGATGATAATCCTTTCATAATATTTCCCTCGATCATAATCGAGTCAAATGATGATAATCGTTTCTTATCATTACCCTCGATCATAATCGAGTCACAACGATGATAATCGTTTCCTATTATTTTCCCTCGATCATAATCGAGTTAAATCCAATACATATCATTAACCTCGATTAAGATTAAGTCACAACAACGTATAACAAGATTTCGATCTTAATCAAAACTGTAACAATCATAACATTAACCTTATACAGTATTTAATACTTTTCTTACCTCAAGTCCAAAGTCAAGTATGTGGGCCAACCTGAGTGGAACGATGCCCGACACTTTCGAGTCCTATGTCACGGTAAAGGTAAATCAATAAGGGTCTATTCCAAAACACTGTCTAAAACTCACATAGAATAACCTAGGGTTTTCTACCAAATCTTATGGTAAAAACACCCTAAAATAAAATATATCTTTTGGCTCTAAACTATGCTTCATACTGTAGAGCTTTTCATAAGCTTCGAAACGGTAATAGAATGTCTAAAACGGACACCCGAGTGAAAAGTTATGGCTAAAATACGAAAATCGGCGATTCTTGAAAATTGACCATCCGGAATTCCGGTTGGTGCAGCCCTGGACCATCCGGAATTCCGGTTCATCGCACCAGAAATTCGAAAATTTTAGATCTTCAAAGTTCCAAAACTTGCTCCAAACCTAACCAATTGTTCCCAAACTTCACAGAACAGTTCTATAACATGTATGCAACATATCTCAACACTCAAAACCAACAATTAACTTAAAATCACAACTTCACCATTGTTGAGTGAGTTTTGAGCTCTTAAACTCTAACTCACTCAACTCAAACTACAACTACAAACTCAACCACACCTGCCCAACTGCTCCAAATCAAACCAAAATCACATACTCAACATAATCCAAGCATCAATTAACATCACCTCATCTATTTAACCAAAATTGCATAATTAAGTGAAATTAAACTTAATAAACTTCAGCTAAATCAATTCAAATCAAACAGCCAGGAATTCTAACTGATTTATACTTAAATAAATTCTAATTCCAGCCTACAAACACATTCTCAACTCTCCTTAGCATAACAGCCTTGAAATTGAACTAAACCCTAAGCAAAAACTCAATTCAAATCATGAAATTTCAAGGAAAAGAACATGAGACTCACCTTTAATCTTGGGCAGCACCTTGGGTTAGCTTAAACCAATCTAAACTTGCTTGATTGAAGAAGAAAAACTCAGCTTCAAATGGCTTCTTAGGATTTTCGAGAGAGAGACAGAAAGAGAGAGCAACATATATGTATTCTAATTTTTTTTCCTTTTATCTAACAGTTCCTATCTTTAACAGCCAACGAAAATTCAAAATCCATATAAGACAAAACTAAAATAATACTTGGTAAAATGACTATTTTACCCCTCCCTTAAAGCTTGAGTTATAACTTAACCTAAGGGTATTTTGGTCATTTTCTAACTTTCCCGATTTAACCTACTTCTCAACATTTTAACCTAGTCCGGTATAATTCCAATATAACACAATTTCAACCATCGTGACATTTCTGACCATTCTGTCGAGTTCCACAATTGCCAGGCCCGAGAATATTTTATTCGAATTATGGTATCTACGATACCCACATATTTCAATACAATCTCCGTAATTAATAAATTATGCTTTATTATTCATTTACTCATATTTTCCTAATCAACTCGTAATTAGTTTAAGTAGGATTATAATCCTACTCTAATACCCACTTAATCACATATTTAATAAAATATGTCTGATTAAAATATCAATACATTTTTCGGGATATTACAACTATCCCCTCCTTATAGAAATTTCGTCCTCAAAATTATTCAAAGAACTCGAGATACAGCTCTCGCAACTGCGACCTTAACTCCCAAATCGCCTTTCAATCTTATTGTTCTTTCACAGCACTAGAACTAGTGATATAGTCTTAGTTCCGCAACACTTTCTCTTTTCTGTTCAAAAATCTGTACCGATTGTTCCTCATATATAAAGTCTGTTTAAAACTCAATATTCTCCCAACTCAGTATATGGATTTCTTCGACTTTGTATTTCTAAAGCCTTGAAGCATATGTTGTAAACTCTAGATAAAACAGGGAGTATGGCTAGCTAATAAGCTACCCGACCTTCCCTTTCCAAAAACTTAAACGGACTGATTAACCTGGCACTTAACTCCCCTTTCTAACCAATTTCTGAATTTTCCCTTTCATTGAAACCACCTGAAGAAAGATAGGATTCCCAACTTGAAATTTAATATTTCTTCTACACTTAAGATCAACATAGCTCTTTCATCCATTATATAAGCAATACGCAAACTTAAATCTTTAAACTGCATTAGTATCACATTAAAAGTACTCTAATAACTATTAATTTAGAATCTTCCATTCAGTATCCTTATCGGACTGATACACTAATTTAATTTATATCATAAAATTTCCCTCAAACAAAATCAAAAGTCATTTGTCAAGCCAATGCCAAACCTCTTCTCGTGCTTCTAAAGTTCGGAGTCACTCTGTTGGGCCATTTCATTTCTTTCCAACAAATTGCACCACAATGTAATATTAACAAGTTCTCCAATCACGATCTCAATTCTTATTCTCGTTACATTTCCAGTAATCTTTGGTAAGATCTTTTCGGTTTAAAATTTTCACTACTAATTTATTTCCCAAAGTAGTAGGTAATCACACCGTTAAAATTTCAATCAACTCTAATTGTCACTATTGCCTCTTATCTAAATTCTCCCAAAAGAAACAATATTTGCGGCTTTTGTGTTCTATATAGACTTCACATTCTCACCATACAGATAATGTGCCCCACTTTCTGTGCAAAACAATTATTACCAATTCAATATCATAACTGAAATACCATTGCTCATACTCCTTCAATTGGTCTAAGTAGTTAAGCAACAACTCTCCTAAACTGTGTAAAAATACGATCTAGTTCTTGTTTAGAAGTGTCACGACATACCACATTATCTCCTCACTAACTAACAATGTTAACATTGTTTCGATAGTTAATCTTTGTTTCAATTCTTTCGACCTAACTCCACTAAAAGTGAAACTTCCCTCAACAAATAATCCGTAGCATTCTGTTAATTCCAGAAAACCTTTAACCTCAGTTGTAAACTTGGGTTGAAGTCAACTCTAAATTGCTTTGGAAACACCCTTCTCTTAAATCTTCAACTGGTAATAACCAGATCAAAGACCGATCTCAGAATAGAAAAAAAAAATAGTACTTCCCTAACATTAATCATCACCATTTCTATCCTTGACAAAGAAATACTTACTCTTCGTCATGAGTTTATTTAATTTCCAACGATCAATACACTTTTGTAAAGTTTCATTCTTCTTCTTCACAAATAAAACTGGCGTACCCCAGGGTGGGATACACAGCCCAACAATTTCAAGTCCAACATCCAGCATCCCCTGTAACAGAACCTTCAACCATCTCAAATACCATTCGATACGAAGTTTAAGATATAACTCTGCCCAAGTACCAGATCTATTTCAAAATCAATCTCCCATTTAATAGTAAGTTAGTAACTCCAGTAACTTCCCTGAAAAGACATTCAGAAATTCTCAGACCACTAGAACGTATTCTGGTCCCATAGGTATTCTTCATAATATATACCTTACTAGTTAAGAAACGGATGCATCCATTCCACATTAAATCTCTTGCCTTAAATGCTGAAATTAATGAAATTCAGGACTCTTGAACCTTGCCCACGAACGCGAATGGGTCCTCACCTTTAGGTCCAAGATTTACCATCTTTCTTTCACAATCGATAATTGCATTAAACTTTACAAATCAATCCATTCCTAATTCATCCTCAGGATTTTCTAATCTTAGCTCAACAATTACAACCAAGCATTCCCTTCTTCCTCCACAACTCTAGAAGGGATTTGAACCACTTGCTGTAGAATAACTAGTTCTACAGTAAAAGTAGAGTACCAGAACCACTTAGCAACACATCCTTAACTTTTACAATCTTCCAATCATCCTTCTCGGAATATAAGATTACGTTGTACCAAAATCAATTAAAACTATTAACAAAGTATGATTCATAGAAGTTCAACTTATCACGGTGGAAAGACTATCACCAGTCTCAGTCTAGGTCAAACAAACACCCACAAAAATCTAAAATGTTATCACCCTTTTTAATCCACTCACGGCAACAATAGGCAGCTTCTTCTAAATGGCCTACTACCCCATGTTAAAAACACGCTCTCATGTGGCATTCACTTTGCTAGTGTCTCTTAAATCTTGACCTTACACTCTTAGCAAAAGAGGTTAAATCAACCACCTGAGCATATAACTAGAAAACCCCTAGTTACTAAACAACTATACCCACTGTAATGACCGCTTTAGTAATTTGGATTAGTAAGGGCAATTAGCACTAATTTTTATTATTTTATTATTATTTATGAATTAATTTAATTGTTCACCCCAATATTTAGAAATAGATATTAGAGTTATAATTTCTCAATTTCGGAGATTTTATTAAACTCTAGGGGTATTATTTAGCTTATATGTGAAATATGTTATTTTTGTAATTTTTGTTTGGCGACAACGGAAAATGCGATGGATGGCTAGAATGATCACATGGGTAAGTTTAGAATCTTATTTCATAGTGGGAAATATTTTAGAGAAAATAAATTAGCGGGATTGAGCGGGGTTATAGAATTTGACCATTTTACCCCTAGCTTTAAAAATACCTAAGTTATAATCTTAAGGGCATTTTAGTCAATTAGTAAATTGGTTAAATGAGGGTTAGGTGGCAGCCTTGGGTGATGACACCTATTCTATTTTAACATGATTGAATGAAAAGGGCTTTTACTTTGAAAATAAATTAAAATTAGAGAAAATCATTTCTCCTTTCTCTCTCTTAGTGTTCGGCCCTCACAAACTAGAAGGAAAACTCAGTTTTTCTTCATAATTTTCTGTGTTTTCAACCAAGGATTCAAGGAAAAATAACTAAGGTAACCCTAGCTCCTTTCCTTTTTAAGTTTATGAAGTTGTATTTTGGTTTTAAGAAGTGATTTTGGGTTATAGGGGCTGTTAGGGTTTGAGGTTTGCTTAGTTCGAATTTTAGGGTTTGTTTGGCTTAATTTTAGTTCATGGTAGTTGGTTTAGAGATTGATTGTTAGTTTTATGCAATTTTAAGCTTTGAGTTCAAAGCTTTAAGCTTTAATGGCAAGTGGAGATTTGTTGTTTTATTCTGTGAAATACTGCCTGGATTTTATTTTTTATGCATTGAATAGGTGCTCTGGAAAGTTTGGTAACATTTGGTGGAAAATTGAGCAAGAGATGAAGTGATTTGGGATTACTGGTGCAAACCGGCTAGCCAGTTTGCAGTGCCACAAAAACCAGCTAGCCGGTTTTGGTAGGATTCCCGAACACTTTGTTTTCTCAATTTTTGTCCATTTCAGTTCCTCGGGTGGGTGTTTCCCCATTTCCAGAGTTAGAATAACCCTTTAAGAGCATAACAGAACCTAGGGTTTTGGTTTTGGGTTTCCCGGGATTAGGGTTTTAATCGTGTGACTCACCCGGTTTCAAAATGTGATTAGGGCATCCATCTAGCACGAGATTTCCGTTCAGGTCGGCTAGCACACTTGAATTCGGAAAACAGGTAAGAACTGTGTATAATGTATGATGTGATTATCTGAATGTATGTATGTGTTAATATGTATACATGCTCATTTGTTGTGATTCTTACACTACCAACACTTGTATGGCTGAGGTACAAAGTGCATTGGTAAGGTGTAGGATGTTTGAAAGTACGTCATGGTGTTACCAGCACTTGTACGGGAAGGTACAAGGTGTTTGTGGTACAACACTAGATAGTACTCAAGGTGCGGTCATACCCTACCTACACTAGTACGAAGGTATACTGAGTGCATGTGGTACATGGTACATGGTCGTTTCCTAGTTAGAACGTTCATACTCATTTGTTAAGCTCTGTAAATAGGTGTATGGGCGCCTATTTACAGGTCGGAAATTATATGATATATTATATGCATTTCTTACTGAGTCTGTTGACTCACAGTTTCTGCTTCCATGTGTAGGTAAAGGAAAGGCTAAGGCTGAACAGGAGTGAACCTGAGCTCGGGTGAGATTGTACATGTCAAGCGGCGCGACCTGGAGTGTTCGGTCTCGGGACATCTGGGAGTTGTATTTTGAAAGTCGCTGTGCGACCTATAAATCTGTGTATTTTGGAATGTATATTTTGAAAATTAAATTTTATAAAGTTTAAAAACGGGATCCCGACACTTGTAAATATTTTATTAAATTACAAAGTTTAGTATTTAATGCAAAAGTTTTAATTCGACACGTTTTTCGAGAAATTTCTTTGATTAGCAAAGATTGCACAATAACTGAAAATGCACTGTAGCGTGCCTTAGCATTAGAGCGTTACACCCACATTCTGAGCAACATACTTTTCCCACCTTCAACTAAATTAGACTCCCTAGCGGCCTTACAACCGCTTCCTCAAAATAGAACTTGGCCAATTGGTCCGGTTTAGTATCATTCTCCATCCCCACGCTGTGCGGGATCAACTATGCAAGTTCTACTACCTTGCCACTCGGATAATCTCTTACTTAATAGCACTCATTTACTCTCAGCCCTGTGGTAGTGGAAGATTTATACCCACACCGCCTACCCCGAGCCTAACAGGCTCTCAATTTTACTTACTAGATCACCTCAGGTACACCTCCTAGTGTGATCATTCCTTTCTCATAGTTAAAATCTTTCTAACTAGAATTAATGCTAATAAGCATTACCGCACATGCATAGACATACTTAGCAAATTTATATCAAAGAAAACTTATCACACTTCTCGAACAACTTTACACATATCAAATAAGAAGACAATTCAAACAATTAGTAAATAATCCACTAATCAACTAACAATCAGCACTTACTAAGCCATGAGTCGAACGTGTCTTTACAGCCAATGTACATATCAAGCCAGTCTTCGGGATCTTTAAACCTTGGTCGCTCTGATACCATGTTGTAACACCCTGACTCTCAGGGACGCCACACGTGTGCTTTTATAAACTTATTATTATTACTAATCTATAAATTTTTAGAAAAAGTGTGGTTTAATTAAAACCTTTAATTAAATTCAACATAAAGACTTTCATTTTAAATACTGTTGTAATATGGGGATCCCCTGCTAAGAAAATTCTTTTACAACTAATTACAAATCCATTTGAACAAGAATAGGTTATACATCAAATCATAGAAAAGGGTTGATCCTTCTTCACGAAAGCCAAGACAACACGGTTGATATGTACACTGCTAGAAGACCTCTGACCCATGGCCGAACAGAACTGCTAATCTGTTGGGTTTTATGCCCTAAATAAAACTCATTTCATATAATCAGATTTACTTAATAATAAAGATCAGAAATAACATTTTATGTTGCATGGTTCACATGATTTATTTCATGATTATATGTATATAATGTATGAATTCTTTTTAAGTCCAGAACATATGAGTTTGTTAAAGATTATAGTGTTGTCAGCAAAGTGGAATATAATCTTTATTATATGTTCAAAAGTTTATTCCCTGATTTGTCAGAACACTGGATTTAGACTGACATGGTATAATCAACGATACGTATTCTTACACCTTGGAAAAGTGTTATGTCCTTTCCAGCACATTGGCAAAGTTTACCAGTATCGGATGTATGGAGTATACATCGGAAGGGACCGATATTGAACTTTGATTAGATATATTAAAACTTACCGTAATATCTATTCAATTCAATATCACCTGTTGATCCTAGATCAAATGATCTTAATCCTGACATGGTTAGGTTCAATCTCAAGAGTGTTACTCGTGTTCTTTGATTTGTTAGTTAAGCCTACTTTTGGGTCAGGGTGATACGTACATTTTGGGAACACGGTAGTGCAATTGAGTGGAAGCGCTAACATAAATATGGAATCTATAGCTTCTATTTGGCAAATAGAAGTAAAGGATGATTTCCTTCGAGCTTAACCAAACGAAGATAAATGGTAGAGATCTCATTTCGGTTAGCTGAAATATCATTTATACAGGGTTAAGTGTTTTAAGGATAAAATACATTGAAGGTGTAGCGGTAACAGTAGTGCCTTTTCAATGTAGATCATTTATATAGAGGATCATTGATCACATTAGGGTTATAACAATGGATAACTAATGACGTGTCTATATCATGGAACATATAGAGCGTTCTGTGTGACTGAGAGTGCAATTCCAAGTTCTAAGTGTGGATTCAATGAGGAATTAATAAGTTAGGGAATCTACTTGGTAAATTCGGTTCGACTTATAGGAAGCTCGGTTATATAGACCCATGGTCCCCATACTAGTTGAGACCATACTGCTTGTAAGACTCAGTTAATTGATTTTAATTAATCAATTATAATTCTAAAAGTTAGACTATGTCTACTTTATGAATTTTCACTAAGCAAGGGTAAAACAGTAAATAGAGAGTATATTTATTAATTGGGAAACTTTGATTAGTTTTTATTAATAAATAAAATAAATGACAATATATTTGTAATAATTAATTATAGTTATTAAATAATTAGATTTGACATTTATGAAGTTGAAAGAGAGAATTGGCAATTTTGAGAAAATGGGAAACTAGAAATGATGAAATAGGAAAGTTGGAAAAGTGGAAGGATTTGTGTTTCCTCAATACATGGCCGGCCACCTTTACCCCTATTTCTCATTTTATTTTTCATTTTTAAATGCCAAATAATTCAACTTTAACCCTATGTGGTATTCTATAAATAGTAAAGGATTTGAGAAAATGGGAAACTAGAAATGATGAAATAGGAAAGTTGGAAAAGTGGAAGGATTTGTGTTTCCTCAATACATGGCCGACCACCTTTACCCCTATTTCTCATTTTATTTTTTATTTTTAAATGCCAAATAATTCAACTTTAACCCTATGTGGTATTCTATAAATAGTAAAGGCTTCAGGTTTGTGACACACACTTTTACAGTTTATTCTCTCAAACACTATGAAACCGCCACTCTCTCTCTTTCTTTCTTCTCTGTTTTTCGAATTCTCTTGAGTGATGAGTAGTGCCCACACACATCAAGTGGTACCTCAATCATAGTATGTAAGACTATGGAAATTCTGCATCAAAGAAGGAGAAAAGAAGATCAAGGTTCAGATCTTGGTGATGCTCTGCTATAGAAAAGAATCAAGGGCTAGAGATCTGAACGGAAGGAGTCATATTATTCCGCTGCACCAACTGTAAGATTTTCTAAGTTTATATGTGTTTATTTTCATTGTTTTAGAATTCATATTAGGTTGTTAATCCAACATACATGATAGTAAATAGATCCTGGTAAAATAATTTCCAACATAATCTTCTTACCTGCACCATGAAGTACCCGTGAGTCACAGTGACTCAGCAAGAAAAGCTACTAGATAAAGAAAATCATGGAAAATAATAGCAAATTATAGTACCACAGATTATACATGCCAAGAGATCATTCTCTTTCAACGTACATATACAATTCAACGTCTATACAGGCAAACTTGTTACAAAATTAAGAGTATTTATAGTTATACATAATCAATAACCTCAGTGTTTCATAAAACACACTAATCATATAGTATTGTAAACTCTTACTTTCAATGCTTCATAAAGCACTCCAGTTCACACATTAACATATCCACTCAATCTCAGTACTTCATAAAGCATTCTAATCATGCATCATTACAAGAAAAGTGATTAACTTCACAAGCAACATAACATCCATTCAGTCCCACTATAACATAATATATTCAATTACAACTCATCATATAACAACACACTTAATCCATCTCACGACCTCGTAATCACACAATCCCGGTACCTCATAAAGTACCCTTACCACTCGTTACCCACGAGCTATATATGTCACTATCGTTGCCCGATATAGCAAACGATAAGTAAGAAACCTATCTGCGGTTTCAGGAGTAATTACTCATAACGGTAATAACCGTTTCTTTTTTACTCGATCATAATCGAGCCACAACGATAATAATCGTTTCATAATATTTCCCTCGATCATAATCGAGTCAAACGATGATAATCGTTTAATAATATTTCCCTCGATCATAATCGAGTCAAACGATGATAATCGTTTCTTATCATTACCCTCGATCATAATCGAGTCACAACGATGATAATCGTTTCCTATTATTTTCCCTCGATCATAATCGAGTCACATCCAATACATATCATTAACCTCGATTAAGATTAAGTCACAACAACGTATAACAAGATTTCGATCTTAATCGAAACTATAACAATCATAACATTAACCTTATACAGTATTTAATACTTTTCTTACATCAAGTCCAAAGTCAAGTATGTGGGCCGACCTGAGTGGAACGATGCCCGACACTTTCGAGTCCTATGTCAAGGCAAAGGTAAATCAATAAGGGTCTATTCCAAAATACTGTCTAAGACTCGCATAAAATAACCTAGGGTTTTCTACCAAATCTTATGGTAAAAACACCCTAAAATAAAATATATCTTTTGGCTCTAAACTATGTCTCATACTGTAGAGCTCTTCATAAGCTTCGAAACGGTATATAGAATGTCTAAAACGGACACCCGAGTCAAAAGTTATGGCTAAAATACGAAAATCGACGATTCTTGAAAATTGACCATCCGGAATTCCGGTTGGTGCAGCCCTGGACCATCCGGAATTCCGGTTCATCGCACCAGAAATTCGAAAATTTTAGATCTTCAAAGTCCCAAAACTTGCTCCAAACCTAACCAATTTTTCCCAAACTTCACTGAACAGTTCTATAACATGTATGCAACATATCTCGACACTCAAAACCAACAATTAACTTAAAATCACAGCTTCACCATTGTTGAGTGAGTTTTGAGCTCTTAAACTCTAACTCACTCAACTCAAACTTCAACTACAAACTCAACCATACCTGCCCAACTGCTCTAAATCAAACCAAAATCATATACTCAACATAATCCAAGCATCAATTAACATCACCTAATCCATTTAAGCAAAAATTGCATAATTAAGTGAAATTAAACTTAATAAACTTCACCTAAATCAATTCAAATTAAACAGCCACTAATTCTAACTGATTTATACTTAAATAAATTCTAAATCCAACCTACAAACACATTCTCAACTCTCCTTAGCATAACAGCCTTGAAATTGAACTAAACCCTAAGCAAAAACTTAATTCAAATCATGAAATTTCAAGGAAAAGAACATGAGACTCACCTTTAATCTTGGGCAGCACCTTGGGTTAGCTTAAACCAATCTAAACTTGGTTGATTGAAGAAGAAAAACTCAGCTTCAAATGGCTTCCTAGGATTTTCGAGAGAGAGAGAAAGAGAGAGCAACATATATGTATTCTATTTTTTTTTTCCTTTTATCTAACCTTTCCTATCTTTAATTTAAATAAAAAGATCAAAATTATAATTCTAATTCAGCCAACAAAAATACAAAATCCATATAAGACAAAACTAAAATAATACTTGGTAAAATGACTATTTTTCCCCTCCCTTAAAGCTTGAGTTATAACTTAACCTAAGGGTATTTTGGTCATTTTCTAACTTTCCCGATTTAACCTACTTCTCAACATTTTAACCTAGTCCGGTATAATTTCAATATAACACAATTTCAACCATCGTGACATTTTTGACCATTCTGTCGAGTTCCACAATTGCCAGGCCCGAAAATATTTTATTCGAATTATGGTATCTACGATACCCACATATTTCAATACAATCTCCGTAATTAATAAATTACGCTTTATTATTCATTTACTCATATTTTCCTAATCAACTCGTAATTAGTTTAAGTAGGATTATAATCCTACTCTAATACCCACTTAATCACATATTTAATAAAATATGTCTGTTTAAAATATCAATAAATTTTTCGGGATATTACAAATATGGTGATGTCTTGGCTAGTAAATTCGGTCTCATCTGAAATAGCTCAAAGTATAAAGTACTTTTATCTTACTGTCGATATGTGGCAAGACCTTGCTGAGTGATTTAACGAGGGCGATGGCCCTCGGATCTTCCAACTCCAAACTCAACTCACAAGATTACAACAAGGTGACAGATCCGTCACTTCTTACTTCACTAAACTAAAATCCCTATGGGATGAGTTGAAAGAATTCCAACCAAATACTACTTGCACATGTGGTGCAATGAAAATTTTTCTTGACTACTATAATCAAAACCAAGTCCTTGACTTGTTTGAATGAGTCCTATGCATCTGTCCGTGCACAAATTTTGCTCAATGAGCCCATACCAAATCTTTCCAGGGTTTTTGCTATGATAATACTGTTGGGTTGTTATGCCCTAAATAAAACTTCATTTCTATGAAATCCATTTTATTCAACATCAATACAGAAACAGAAGTATTTTTCATTCATTTGTGTATGTTTTGGTTCACCTTATTAATTGCTTGTCTATTTGATTTATAAATTCATCTAAAACCCTTTTCACATACTTGATCTTGTTTATTGTGTTGTCAACATATTGGAAAGTAAACATGACTATGTGAATAAAGTTTCCTAGATTTATCAAACACAGGGTTTTACTGATATGATAATCTACAACAGAGTTTACTTGCATTTGGAGAAATGCTATGTTCTTTCTAGATCATTGATTAAAGTAAAGCTCAGGTTGGGTGCATGGAGTATGCATCGGAAGGGACCGATATTGAACTTTGACTTAGATTTATTAAACTTACCTTAATATCTATTCAAGTCAATATCGCCTAGTTGATCCTAAATCAAATGATCTTAATCCTGTTATGATTAGGCTCAATCTCAAGAGGCTATTCGTGTTCTTTGATTTGTTAGTTAAGCCTACTTTTAGGTCAGGGTGATACGTACATTTTAGGAACACGGTAGTGCAATTGAGTGGGAGCGCTAACATAAACATGGAATCTATAACTTCTATCTGTCGAATAGTAAGTAAAGGATGATCTCCTCCGAGCTTGACCAAACGAAAATAAATGGTGGAGTACTCATTTCACATAAGCGAAAATATCATTTATACAGGGTTACGTGTTTTAAGGATAAAATACATTGTAGGGTGTAACGGTAATTTAATCCCTTTACAGTGTAGATCATTCATATAGAGGATCATTGATCAAATTAGGATTATAAGAATGGATAACTAATGATGTGTCTATATGGTGGAACATATAGAGCATTCTATATACTGAGAGTGCAATTCTAAGTTCTATGCGTGGATTCAACGAAGAATTAATAAGTCAGTGAATTTAGGTTATAAATTCTTGATCTGCTTATTGGAAGCTCGGTTGTATAGACCCATGGTCCCCCCACTAGTTGAGATAATATTGCTTGTAAGACTCATATAATTGGTTTTGATTAATCAATTATAATTCTCAAATTAGACTATGTCTATTTGTGAATTTTTCACTAAGTAAGGGCGAAATTGTAAAGTAAGAGTTTTAGGGGCATATTTGTTAATTATGATACTTTGTATGGTTCAATTAATAAATATGATAAATGAAAATATTATTTAATAATTATTTATAGTTATTAAATAGTTAGAAGGTTGAATTTGAAAATTTGCGTTTTTGAGAAAATAAGATGCAGAAATGATAAAACTGCAAATTACAAAAAGTGAGGCCCAATTCCATATTGCCAAGGGCCGGCCACTTTTATAGCATTTATCATCTGATATTTTCATTATTTTAATTCCAAATAATTCAAACCTAACCCTAGTGGAATGCTATAAATAGATAGCGAAGGCCTCAGGAAATTTACACTTAACTTTCACCCTTTTCCTTCAGAGAAAAACCTGAGCCTTCTCTCTCTATACCTAGCCGCCACCTTCTTCTCTTTCTTCTTCCTTGGAATTTCGAACCACTTAGTGATTAGAGTAGTGCCCACACACAGCAAGTGATACCTCAATCATAGTGAGGAAGATCGTGAAGAAAGACAATCAACAAGAAGGAGTTTCAGCACTAAAGAAGGAGAGAAAGAGATCCAGGTTCAGATCTTGATAATACTCTGCGACAGAAAGGATAGAAGGGTTAGAGATCTGAACGGAAGGATTCATATTATTCCGCTGCACCCAATGTAAGGTTTCTCATACATTATATGTGTTTATTTCATAATCGTTTTTGAAGTTCATATTTAGGGTGTTAATCAACATACTTGTGAGTAGATCTAAGATCCTAGTAAAATAATTTCCAACAAATACAAGAAGAGAGACAGCGTTCTCTTGGCTCACATGACAATCCCACTCTTCCTGCCTCTGTCAAAGCCCCATCTACCAATCCCCCTCGAACCAAGAAGCCTCGCCCTTCTTGTTCAAACTGTGGAAAACCTGGGCATTTGGTTGATAAATGCTTCTTCATTCCGGCTTTCCACCCGGATATGGAGATAAAAAGAAGCAGGACAAAGGCAAAGCTAATGCTCACCAAGCCTCTTCTTCCAACCATGTTGATACCCCTGCCAACCCAACTTATCTCACTGTCCAATGTCAGCAATTGATTTCATTCCTAAGTCAGCAGCTCACAAACACCACTGCTCGCGTGGATTTTGACCAACAACCTGCTGCTGCTTCCAATTTGGCTGGTAAAAATTCTTTTCTCTCTGATTTTACTTGGATTATCGATACTGGTGCAACACACCATATGTGTGCACACAAATCTTGCTTTAGTTCTTTTTCTAACACTACATATCCCAAAGATGTTATCCTACGCACTGGCCATAAAGTTCCTGTGGTAAACATAGGTACTATCAATATAAACTCTTCTCTGACTTTGAATAATGTCCTCTTTGTTCCTAGTTTCAAAATAAATCTCTTATCCATTAATGAACTATTGGACAACACCTCATTTACAATCAATCTTGACAATAACACTTATGTAATCCAGGATCCTTCTCAGAATGTGGAGATTGGGATAGCTAGAAAGCATGGAAAACTCTATCTCCTGCAACAGAAGACATCCCTTGCTGCTGCTTCTCAGAGTCTTTTTCCATTTAATAAAAACAGTTTTGACCATTGGCACAATCGCCTTGGTCACCAATCTATGTACATTTCCAATGTTATCAATAAAAAGATTGGTTCCCCTTCTATTATTTCATCTTCTACTTACTGTCATATATGTCATTTAGCAAAGCAAAAAAAATTACCCTTTGTTGCAAACCACAACTTTGCAAATAACATTTTTGACTTAGTTCATATGGACATATGGGGCCCCTTTCATATGATTAGTACAGAAGGATATAAATTCTTTCTTACCATTGTTGATGAAAAATCAAGATTTACTTGGACTTATATTCTCAAAGAAAAATCCGAGGTTCAACATATCATACCATCATTTTATAACATGGTTTGTACACAATATTCACATAATATTAAAGTTGTACGGTCCGATAATGCCAAATAACTAAATATGCATTTCTTCTTTGCTTCTAAAGGAATCATACACTATCACTCTTGTGTTGAAAGACCTCAACAAAACTTAGTGGTAGAACGCAAACATCAACATATTCTCAATGTTGCAAGAGCCTTGGGTTTTCAATCCCATCTTCCCTTAGTCTACTGGCCTTATCTTGTTCAAACAGCCACTTATCTCCTTAATAGAACCCCATCTGCTCTTTTCAAAGGCACCACTTCCTTTGAATTACTACACAATAAACCACCTCTATATGACCATCTAAGGTCCTTTGGATGCCTTGCCCATGGCTCTACTCTCACATCAAAACGACACAAGTTCTCCCCTCGTAGTAGGGCATCTATATTCATTGGATATCCTGTTAGGTTTTATGCCCTAAATAAAACTCTTTACAATCTGATTAGTTATCAATATAAGAAATTTGAAGTGATTGATGTTTGCATGAATTTTACATGCTAATGGTTTAATATGTTTAATATGTTTATTACATTCATACACACAAAATCGCTAAATCCGCATTATATGTTTATTCACAATTACGTATCGTCAACACGGTGGAATGTGATTGTGATCATATGAATCAAAAGTTTTGGTCCCCGTTTCATCGTTGTTATTGGATTTACACTAATGTGATAATCGCCGATGATGTGTACTTACACTTGGAGTAAGTGTTATGTTCTTTCCGTGACATTAGTAAAGTATACTAGTTTCGAATGTATGGAGTATACATTGACCGGACCGATATTGCAACTAAGTTAAGATATTACAAACTTACCGTTATACATATCTTTCCAAGTCAATATCGTAGTTGATCTTAAGATTAAAAAGAATCTAAATCCCGATATGCTTGGGCTCAACTCGGTGAGTGCTATTCATGTTCTTTGATTTATTAGTTAAGCCTACTTTTGGGTCAGTGATACGTATATTTTGGGAACATGATAGTATGATCGAGTGGGAGTGCCGAACATAAATATGGAATCTATAGCTTCTACTGGTGTATAGAAGGTAAGTGATGAGTCCCTTCGAGCTTAGCAAATAGAAGTAAATGGATGAGCTCTTGTTTAACCGACTAATTATTAGATCATTAAACACCATTTACATAGCTAAGTGTTTTAAGTGGGCAAAATACATCGAGGGGTGAGAACTAAAGAAATCCCATCTCGATGTAAATCATCTATATAAGAGGATCTTTAAATCACAATAAGATTATAACAATGGTTAAATGAGATAGTATATTGGTATCGTGAAAAATACAATATGCTCTATATAATTCTGAGAGTGCAATTCTAAGTTCTAAGAGTGGGATTCAACGAAGAATTAATAAGTAGGAATTTACTTGGTAAATTTGGTTCACTTATTGAAGCTCAAGATATAGATCCATGGTCCCCATTCTAGTTGAGAACATTCCGTTTATAAGACTCATTAATTGATTCGTGATTGATCAATTATAATTCTAAAGTTAGACTATGTCTCGATTTTATGAATTTTCACTATTCAGTGAAATTGTAAGGAAAAGAGTTTTCTCGGGTTTATTTATTTATTAATGGACTTTATATGTCTAATTAATAATTAAATTAAATGACAATATTATTTAATAATGTATTTTAATTATTAAATAATTAGTTTTGGCATTTAAAAGGTTAGAATTGGAAAATTGGCATTTTTGAGAAAATAGAGATAAAATTTGATAAAATTGCAAAATTAAGTGGGGCCCATTACAACACCTATGGCCTGCCACTTAATATGATTTTTCAAATTAATATTTTCATTATTTTAATGCCAAATAAATCCTAACCTAAAACCTAGTAAGTTGCCTATAAATAGAAAGTGATGGCTCATTCACAAAACAAGTTTTCAATGTTTTCGATTGCAACTCTCTTCTTAAAAACCGAGCCTTCCCTCACTCTCTACCTTGGCCGAAACCTCTCTCCCTCTTTTCCTTCATCTTTTTCGTGACCCTAGTGAAAGAGTAAGTGCCCACACGTTAGCGCAACTCAATCATGATTGGAAGACCGCATGAAGGATCAAAGTCAGAAGGAGATTCGGCTCGCATCTTGATTATACTCGCTACGTAAAAGGAATCAAGGGTTAGAGATCCGAGTGGAAGGAGACATTTATTCCGCCGCATCAATGTAAGGTTTTCTTAACTTTATATGTGTTTATTTTATCGTTTTAGAAAGTTCATATTTAGATGTTAATAAACATACTTCAGTGAGTAGATCTAAGATCCCGGTAAAATAATTCCCAACAACTGGCCTCGTAGCCATGGTAATTGATTTACTTACATGTAATTTGGACTTTAAAACGATTGTTTGTATGTTCTTTGGATGGTATTATGTTGTATTGAGTGTTATTTGATGATTGATTGATGATTATGAAATTTTCGTGAAAAATAATTGTTATTTCGGTTCTGGAATTATTTTTATTGGATAGTATGGAAAAAATTAAGCAAGTTAGCCTTTTACAGAACTCAATTTGGATTTTATTTGAATTAGTTATGATTTTGGAAGATTTGACAAAATCGGCCGATAGCTTCGATCGCAGAAATTTGTCCGTACAGTTTCGAATTTTTTCAATTTTCTTCAATTTTTCATACCTTTTCATGGAATTAACTTCCAATTTTTTGTATGGTTTTATATATATACTATTACTATTCCTAATTCAATTCTAATTATCATTTTGAATTAATTTAATTTTTTTTTTTAATTTAATTCAAGATATTAGTGTAATTTGAATTTGAATAGAACTAAGATTATCTTTTCTTAAAAATCTATCTTATTTTTAAATTTGATTATATTTTTTTAAATTTAAGGTCGATATTTTTTGATATTTAAAATATTTTTTAAGATATTTATAATATTTTTTAAGATATTTAAAAATATCTTATCTTTTAAGATATTTATAATATCTTTTAAAGATATTTATAATATCTTTTAAAATATTTAAAAATATCTTATCTTTTAAGATATTTTAAAAATATCTTATCTATTAAGATTTTTTTTAAATCTTTTTAGATATTTTGACCTTATTTAAATTTAAAATAAGATATTTATAATCATGTAATTTTAAATAGATATAAGATATTTTGCTAACTTTTAAATTTTGTTATTTTATTTATTTAAATTAAATTTAAAAATTTGAAAAGATATTTTATTTATCTTTTCTAATTTTTTATTTAATTTTTATTTTTAAAATAACATTTAATTTTTAAAAAGTAGTTAGCAAATTTTGAAATGATATTTAGGTTGGTTGAAACCTAATTTTTCAAATAGTAGGTTTATTTTTAAATTTTTTTTTGAAAAATAATTTCGAAATTTTAAATATTTTTTTTTATTTTTTTCGAAATTAATTATTTTTTTTATTTTTTCGAAATTAATTAAAATATTTTATTTAATTATTTATTTTTCGAAATTATTTATTTAAAATTAAATAAATCCTACTTCCAACTATCCAACTAACTCTTTGCTGCAGAGTATGTGTTTTTAGCTTGTATATAAGTTTTAAAAACCTATTATTACTTGATTGCAAATAGCCATGGTTACTTTTTGCCGCATCTAATGATCCGATGGCTCCCTGCCGTCAAGTAAATAATTTGTAACGTGAATTTTACAATCTTCTTTCATCTCGTGTATGACGAACATGATAGGATCCATCCAAAGTGTGCTCGTGTGAGCCTATATGTTTATTTTATTATATATGCATATAGGTTGTTGCTAAATAAAATGTCACACCATGATAGATTTTATTTAGGTCCATTTAGCATTATCGACCTATTCAATTAATAATGCTTATTCATTTTAAGGTTAAATTCTCTCTTTTCGCCTCGTGTGAGAGTTGGGTGCCATAGAAGTACGACATACCGAACCCAAAGACCCCTCACATGAACTACCCCAATTGTGAAGGCCCATTTGCTCGATTTGAATAATCGTACTAGGTTAATTATAATAGTTTGACCTAATAAAATTGAATTAGCAACATAATTAACTTTTAAAATATATGAAAATTTATTTTCATTTTAATATTTTAAAGTTAATTTTAAGAAAAACACTTTTAGTTTAGATATTATTTCTAGATAAACTATTTGTATTTTTCGTATTTAATTAAATATAGAATTTTAACTAACTAAGATTCTTTCTGAGCTTATTTAATTAAATATTCCTATTTAAGTTATAAATTAAAGTTGTATCAACCGATTTTTCTTAACTAACTTAAATTTGAATATTTGATTTAAATTTTAAATCAAGTTGAGGAATCTTAGGCATTAGTTATTAAAGATTCTTAAGATATTTTTTAAGTTAATATCTTTTCAAATATTAACTTAAAATGGAATATTTTAGATATTTTTTTTGGTTGATATTTTTTTTTTAAATATTAACTTCAAAAGATATCTTCAAATTAAGTGGTTACAACTTAATTTGTAATATTTAATTAAATCTAGATTTGAAATTATTTAAGTTTTAGATTTTTTTTCTATATAACTTAAATTAGATATTTTTTCAAATTTTTGAAAAGATACTTAGCAAATAAGATATTTTCTAGATAGTAATTTCTAGACTACTTATTATTTCTAATACTTATATAGGAAAATATTATACTTTTGTGAAATTAATTATTTAAATAATTAATTTTGGTACAATTTTATTAAGTATATTTTTCCTAGTATTAAATAGAAATTAATAATTAAGGCTTTTCTACACTTAATTATTATTTCTTGAATTTAATATATTTAATTAACTTGAAAATCTAAATATCTAAGTTGATTTTCATCATGATACTTAAATATTTATTGATTTTTCATGACACTTAATTAAATAGAAAATTAATTTTAGGTTGAAATCTAATTTTTCAACTTAAATTTAAATAATTTTCAAAATATATATATTTCTTTATTTTATTAATCAATTTCGAAAATTGCATTTTAATTATGCAATATTTTCGAATTTTTTTTTTTTTTTTTGAAAAATAGATTGAGTTGTAAATTAATTATTTATTTTAATTAATTCTTGGACCAACTCAAGTCAATGATTTTTTCATTTAATTGATTAATTTAAAAATAAATGAATTTAAAATATATATATAAATATATTATTAGAAATTGAATTAACTAGTCAAAAGAAAATCTAGATAGGTGATATTTTTGCTTGAAGTATTTCTTTTCTATTTTTATTATTTTCGAAAATTGTATTTTTATATACTTTAATTTTTCGAAACCCAATAAATATATTCTCAAAGGAAATTTTTAAGTTGCTAATTATTTATTTAATTCAACTTAAATTAATTTCCTTAATATTTATATTTAAGATTATTACTAAGATGGAAATAATTAATTTTATTTCAATCACCATCTAATATAATTTTATAAATATTATATTAAATTCTTAATTTTGAATTTTAATTCTTAAATTTTGAATTTAATGAGATTTATTTATTAGAATAATAAAGAAAATACATTTTAAATAATGAGCTTTATTATTATTAAGATATTCGATCTCCATTGTGGGTTTTACACCGCGTTTGTTTTAGTGAGTAATCCTCCCTAATGGAGGAACGTTCATTAGCAATTTCGCACCGTTTAATCTCGCATGATAAGTGGTTTGCAAGTGTTTTATATGGTATAGATCACCCTAATGGTGGCGACCATATTTGACTTGCAAATTGCGAAACAATGGTAGAAGCTCATGAGATAGAATAGCCTTGACTCTCGCCTAAACGGGACAACGCTGGATTCTGATCTTGATCGAATAAAAGGTTGCTAGAATGTTTAACATTTTAGATGAGCTGACAACTCTATTCAATGGATGGTAGCTTTGACTCTCGCCTAAACGGACACCGATATCGCCTTGTTGAAAACCTTGGAAATTATTTAGGATTGAATTTTTAAGTATTTTCTCATATCATTCCTACTTGCTATGTGCTTATAATTTCTGAATTGATTTTGTGTGTTAAACCATTATTAATTTCTATTTGTTGATTTCTATTATTTTGTAGTATCCTGTTTGTCAAAATGAATCCCATGTTATCACTGTTGACTGAAAATAAGTCAATGGATCTAACTTTAATAAATGGAATGAGAACATTAATATTGCTCTCATAGGAGAAAGTGCCTTGTTTGTTTTAACCGAGCCGTCACCGAAGTGCCCGGGGATAATGCATCCAAAGTCGTGAAAGAAAAGTATGAGCGTTGCGTAAGGCAAATGACAAAGCTCTATACTTTATGCTTTCTAGCATGGTTGACACCCTCAAAACTCTCGGTTTTAAAACCGAGAAGGCCGCCGAAGTTATGACGAAGTTAAATGAGCTATTCGGTAAGGCATCACTTCAATGACGCTTTTGACGCGACTAAGAAGTACATTAACGCACCTGATGGAACCTCATCAAAACGTGCGTGATCATGTTCTCCTCATGTCCAGCTATTTCCAAGAAGCCCAGATCATGGTGCCGAAATGGACAAGTGCTACTCAAGTAAGTCTTATCGAATGTACTCGACCTGCGCATTTCTACCATACACATCAAATTATGTCATGAATAAGAAGGAAATTGACTTTCATGAATTAGTCAATGACCTTCAAACTTATGAAAATTTGATTGGAGGACCCAAGAAGAAAGGGAGTAAACCTCATCCCGGTAATGGTAATGGGACGATGAAAACTCGAAGCAAATGTCGCCTTCGCTTCAAAGCCCAAATCGAAGAAGAGTGGAAGAACACCAAGTTAAGCGAACAAAAGTCATGAAAAAGACTCGGCTCCTTCGTGATGCTACACTTAAAGGAAAGTGTTTCCACTGCAATGAAAAAGGCCATTGGAAACCCCAATGTCCTAAACTTCTTGCAAAGAAACAAGGTATTTCCTTTCATAAACTTTAAGAGTTTTAGTGAATTATTATCCAATTGGATTTATAATTTCCGGACTAACTTTGTTTATTTGTTTTCTTCTTCTTATAAAGCCAAGCTACTTGAACTCAATTGAGTTGGGCCGCCAAGCCGGACCAAGGGTGAAATCGTCCAGATGAAGATGAAGCTCTTCAATTTATTTTTTTTGAATTAATTGTTTTAGTTTAAAGACAATTTGGATTTCAAATTTTAGTTAGGGATATTTATCCCTGTTTCTCTCATATTGTTGCAATATTTTTTATTATTAATAAAGTTTTTTATTTTTTTTTCGAAATTCCCTATTGCAATTTATGAGATTGAGCTTCATTTAATTCTATCTTCATCAATTATTACCACATTATATTTATATGTTTGTATGTGTAAGTGTTTTTATTATTGATACAAATTCTATAATATTTACAACTCTTCATAGAGTTATATTATATAAACACTAGAAATTATTTCTATGTTTATCAATAATTGTTCATTCTCATACAATTATTAAGAATTTGTTTAATAAAAGGATCTTATGATCTGATAGGTGGAGAAAAGTTAAGAAAACTATGCAGCTCAACGATCTTTTATATCTAATGAACTCTGGATAGTATTCAACTCCACATAAACTCTATCACACTTAGAGAATCATGATCTTTACAACCTTTAGGGGTGGATCATAATCTCTATATACTTAGGGGTGGAGGTTATCCATAGTACCCTATATGTATATTCTTAGGGGTGGAGTCTATTCCAAAATTCCCTATGAAACACATATCTTGTTTAAACATAGAAGTAATATAATGAGTCAGCTATTGTCAATATAAATTCTTGATCTTGATTGTATGTTCCATTTCAATTTTACTGTTGTAAGTAAGAGTTTGATACCTTTGAAAGTTCTTTGTTAAAGTTTCACACTACCTTAATTGAGTGGGAGAATTTTAAAGTTCTATACCCATCTTCATTAGGTTGATAATTGTGATAGGTACTTAAGAACACTACCGAAAAGCAAATCTAACCATTCACATGGATAGGTATAGCTTATCGAATTATGAGAATAAGATAAAGAACTCTAGTTCACCATTCAAATGACTTGAACATAGAATTCTTAATCCTCATAAAATTTGATGGTATCTTAATTTTAATTACTTTATCTCTCGGCATGTATTTTTCACTTCAAATACTAGTTCCATTATGTTGATGACTTAGTCTTAACTTAAAGTTTCGTACTAATACAAAAGTCACAACTATGTAACTCTCTAAACAATCGCAGGTTAAAAGTATTATTTAACCGTACATATCCGCTATTGAGTGGGAGCTATCCGAGATGTAATCAAATAGGGAACATTAGAAGATATTCAAGAAAGATTTATGAAAGTGATCTATATGTCGTATATTAAGGAACTGTATCGCCTTGTTCTTGTATCACACCATCTAATTTCGAAATTCTTAAGATGGTGTTTACTTTGGGGGTGGAGGAATTATTGTATAATAATTCAAGCTCTACCGCAGAAGAACTATAACTTGGTCTATTCGAAAATACCGTAAAGTTATATCACCGAAGAAAAGTCTACACCGTATTATCTCAATTACATATTTTTCAATATGAGAGATATGTCCTTCCGTTAATTCGATGTACTTTTAAAACAAGAAAGATTTCAAATATCCTTGATGAGTAAAGCATATAGTAAAGGATGTTTCATAAGAGTATTTATGAACTAGTTTCCGAAGTTTGGGTGGATTAAAATACACTACACTTGATCCTGAAGATCAAGACATCGATTGACCAATTTGCTAGCTTGTTTTATATTAGTGCAAGTGGGAGTTTGTTAGGTTTTATGCCCTAAATAAAACTCTTTACAATCGATTAGTTATCAATATAAGAAATTTGAAGTGATTTGATGTTTGCATGAATTTTACATGCTAATGGTTTAATATGTTTAATATGTTTATTACATTCATACACACAAAATCGCTAAATCCAGCATTATATGTTTATTCACAATTACGCATCGTCAAACATGCTGGAATGTGATTGTGATCATATGAATCAAAAGTTTTGGTCCCCGTTTCATCGTTGTTATTGGATTTACACTAATGTGATAATCAGCGATGATGTGTACTTACACTTGGAGTAAGTGTTATGTTCTTTCCAGACATTAGTAAAGTATACTAGTTTCGAATGTATGGAGTATACATTGGACCGGACCGATATTGCAACTAAGTTAAGATATTACAAACTTACCGTTATACATATCTTTCCAAGTCAATACGTAGTTGATCTTAAGATTAAAAAGAATCTAAATCCCGATATGCTTGGGCTCAACTCAGAGTGCTATTCATGTTCTTTCGATTTATTAGTTAAGCCTACTTTTGGGTCGTGTGATACGTATATTTTCGGGGAACATGATAGTATGATTTGAGTGGGAGTGTCAACATAAATATGGAATCTATAGCTTCTAATGTATAGAAGTTAAGTGATGATTCCCTTCGAGCTTAGCAAATAGAAGTAAATGGATGAGCTCTTGTTTAACTCGACTAATTATTAGATCATTAAACACCATTTACGTGCAGCTTAAGTGTTTTAAGGATAAAATACATTGAGGGGTGAGAACGGTAAAGAAATCCCATCTCGATGTAAATCATCTATATAGAGGATCTTTAAATCACAATAAGATTATAACAATGGTTAAATGAGATAGTATATTGGTATCGTGAAACATACAATATGCTCTATATAAGTCCGAGAGTGCAATTCTAAGTTCTAAGAGTGGATTCAACGAAGAATTAATAAGTAGGAATTTACTTGGTAAATTTGGTTCACTTATTGGAAGCTCAAGATATAGATCCATGGTCCCCATTCTAGTTGAGAACATTCTCGTTTATAAGACTCATTAATTGATTCGTGATTGATCAATTATAATTCTAAAGTTAGACTATGTCCGATTTTATGAATTTTCACTATTCAAAGGTGAAATTGTAAGTGAAAGAGTTTTCTTCGGGTTTATTTATTTATTAATGGACTTTATATGTCTAATTAATAATTAAATTAAATGACAATATTATTTAATAATGTATTTTAATTATTAAATAATTAGTTTTGGCATTTAAAAGGTTAGAATTGGAAAATTGGCATTTTTGAGAAAATAGAGATAAAATTTGATAAAATTGCAAAATTAAGTGGGGCCCATTACAACACCTATGGCCGGCCACTTAATATGATTTTTCAAATTAATATTTTCATTATTTTAATGCCAAATAAATCCTAACCTAAACCTAGTAAGTTGCCTATAAATAGAAAGTGATGGCTCATTCACAAAACAAGTTTTCAATAAGCTTTCTGACAGAAACTTCTCTCTTCAGAAAAACTGAGCCTTCCCTCACTCTCTACCTTGGCCGAAACCTCTCTCCCTCTTTTCCTTCATCTTTTTCGTGACCCTAGTGAAAGAGTAAGTGCCCACACACAAGAGAAGCGTAACTCAATCATAGATTGAAGACCGTGAAGGATCAAAGCTTGAAGAAGAAGGAGATTCGGCTCGATTATACTCGCGCGTAAAGGAATCAAGGGTTAGAGATCTGAGTGGAAGGAGACATTTATTCCGCTGCATCAATGTAAGGTTTTCTTAACTTTATATGTGTTTATTTTATCGTTTTAGAAAGTTCATATTTAGGATGTTAATAAACATACTTGTGAGTAGATCTAAGATCCTGGTAAAATAATTCCCAACATATCCTTCGAGAATGAAAGCATATTTACTCCTTGATATTGAATCCAAACAAATCTACATCTCTAGAGATGTTGTGTTTTACGAACACATATTTTCATTCTCAACTCTCAATATTCATTCTGAGATTGACAACTGCCTTAACTAAGCAATTACCTTCCTCCAAACCAATAACTCAACAAACCGGGACTGAAATCCCTGCCACAAACCAGCCAACTCCTGCTATCCATCAACCAATTCAGGTTGTGAACTCAAATAATAAAAATGCAGGTCCACAATCTCACGTTGCACATCAAAAAATACCTGCTGCAACTCCACCATTTCATGCTGAAAATCAGCACCCTACTACTACTCAGCAAATTCCTGCTGACACTTCGAAAAATAATGATGCGGATCACCAATCGCATGATCTACATCAACAAATCCCTACTGTAAATCAGCAACTTCATGCTGAACATCAGCACCTCACTACTACACATCAGCAACTTCCTGTTGTAAGTGCGCCCAAAAACAATGCAGATAATCAACATGATGCTCATGCACCCCAGCAGCCTACTGTTGTCATTCAACAACATCCTGCTGCTAGAAATCACAGCAACAACAATAACACTACTGCATCAACCCATCCCATCAACTCTTCCACCAATCGCACTACTTCTAGTGGAAGAACAAGCAAAAAACCAGCACATTTATTCGATTATGTGTGCCATACATCTACCACTGCTCATCCAATTGAGCCATATCTCTCTTATCTAAAACTTCACTCTATTTTTCGTGCTGCTGTTCTTGCTGCCTACACTCAAACTGAGCCCAAAAACTATGATGAAGCTTCTTTATTTCAGCATTGGCTCGAGGCTATGGACAATGAAACCCAAGCCTTAGAAAAAAAACCACACTTGGATTATTACCAAACTCCCACTTGGCAAAAAAGCAATTGGTTTACAAAGTCAAGTACAACGAACATGGTGATGTTGAAAGGTTTAAAGCTCGTCTTGTTGCCAAAAGCTTCAATCGAAAATAGGGCATTAATTTTTCTCAAACCTTTGCCCCCGTCGCCAAGTTTAACACTCTAAAAATATTTTTAGCTCTTGCTGCCATGTACAATCGGTATGTCCACCAATTGGACATTAACAATGCCTTTCCACATGGGGATCTCCATGAGGAAGTTTACATGAAAATTCCTCCTGGATATAAAGCTCCGCCAAACACAGTATGCAAACTCCAAAAAAGCATCTATGGCCTCAAACAAGCATCCCAGCAATGGTACTCTAAACTTAGCACCACCGTGCTTCAAGATGGTTTTTCTCAATCCATGTTTGATAACTCATTGTTTATCAAACACACATCAACTGATTTCTTGGCTATTTTGATATATGTTGATGATATCATTGTTGCTAGCAACAATGCATCCAACATAGTCATATTTACCAAATCCTTGGATAAGAAATTTAAACTTAAGAACCTTGGCATTCTTTGGTTCTTCCTTGGTCTTGAAATTAGTAGAACTAATCAAGGCATATCAATATCCCAAAGACCCTTTACACTACAGTTACTAAATGACACGGGTTACTTGGGTGCTAAACCTGTTTCCACACCAATGGAAACAAACCTAAAGTTAAGCAAATACAAAGGTGAGTTGCTCAAAGATCCTACTACTTACCGCAACCTCATTGGCAAATTAATATATCTCACCATAACTAGGCGTGATATTTACTATGCGGTTAACCACTTAAGTCAATTTCTCTCCTCTCCACGAGTACCTCATCTCCATGCCACACAACACATACTACAATATCTCAAAAAAAAAAAAAAAACCCGTCAAGGGCTCTTTTTTCCTGAAAAAACCAGTCTAAAAATCAGAGCTTATGCTGAAACCAACCTCTCTTCAGCCAACGTTCAGCTATCTTTGTTTGCTGATGCTGATTGGGGCAGCTGCCAAGACACAAGACGATCTGTCTCTGGCTTTTGCATCTTCCTTGGCAGCTCCCTCATCTCATGGAAATCAAAAAAACAACAAGTGGTCTCCCGCTCCTCCGCTGAAGCCGAATACAGAGCTATGGCAAATGCCACCTCCGAGCTTACTTGGATCAATTCGCTCCTAAAAGATTTTGGTGTCACTCCAATCACCCCAGCACGAATGTACTGTGATAATACTGCTGCCATTCACATCAGTGAGAACCCCGTCTATCACGAGTGCACCAAACATGTGGAGATCGATTGCAATTTCATTCGGGAGAAGATACAATAAGGCCTACTTCAACTAACACATGTTTCATCACAATAGAATCTCGCTGACATTTTTACAAAAGCTCTACTTCCCACTCACTTCAATCAAATTGTATCCAAGTTGGGTGTTCTAAACATATACACTCCACCTTGAGGGGGGCTATTAGATGTTTAGCTTTGTCTTAATTCTGTTGTAAAGTTAGTTATACATTATGTTAACATTCTGTTAGTTGTTAGGTCTGTTATCCTCACCAACTCTATTTGTTTTGGGTATATATACCCTTAGCTCTTGTAAAAGGTTCAATACACTGAATAAAGAAACAATAAGACTTTTTCTTTCCAAGACTCTGTTTCTCATACACACACCCAACTCTCATTTTCACATTTTATCGTAATCATAACATTGTATCGAAACTAATTTTCTTTTTTTCCTCTAATGTTCTTTTAATTTGTTTCTGTTCCAAATGTAATCTCTCTCATTATTTTCCCCTCGTTTTCTATCAAATGGAGTTAGAATACCTCATGCGTGATGAAATACTTATTTGTATATTTTAGATTATTTTCTCATTGTTTTAGAAAAATTAATTTTTTACTGTTATTTGCATATTCTCTGGTAGCTAATTATTATTTATATAGTTTGATTTGAATTTTATTTTTTCAACCTTATTTTTATTATTCATCAATAATTTTTTTTAAATAATAACCAATGAACATAGCTTTAATTTGAATTTTATAGAAAAAATTACAATTACAACTAAAATAGCAATTCAAATCACAAAATCGCAACTCAAATTATACATTGATTTCTGAAAATAGAAACATAATTAGAAATCCTAAATCACCATTTAACCTTATCACAATTTCAGTCACACCCCAATTACTAAGCATTCTCAATGATGACAATGCAATGTTGTCCTAATTTATAAGATTTTTTTATTCTTTCTTATGGTGCAAAAATCTATTCAATTTATACCCTTCCTATTTATGCACTTCCTACTTGACTTAGTAATTGTTATAAATTTTAGTATATTAAATATACTATATGTAGTGGTATTGTCAAGTATTGTTTAAAAATTTATAATTTTAAAACTACCCAAATAGATAAACTCTCTAAAACCTTTTTAAGTGCAATCATCAGGTAATCATCAAGAATTAAGAATGAAGTTTCAACGGTTACATTGAATATGTAACCATCATGGTTATATTTTTTTTAGCCATTAGAGTACTATTGAATGGTTATGATTAATTTGGAAATTTAATAAAAATAAATAATAATTAACTTATAACTTAATAATCACCTAATAATTTATTTCCTTGTAAAATATTAATGAAGATTAATTATATTTTAAAATATTATAATTATAATTATTAATTAATTTTTTGTAATTTATTATTAAATAAGGATCTTTTAACAAATTTTTTTGCCTTTAAATTATTAAAATTTTTATAGCAAAACTTTTTATAATTTAAAATTATACACATATAATTTCATAATTAAAATTTTATTATACTTATAACTTTGATTCTAAATTATTACACTTAATTATTTAGTTTTTGTTACTTAAATTTTTAAAAAGTAAAAAGTGAAATATGTTGAATGTATTTTCCAAAAAAAAAAGCTAAACTACTCCATCTTTTTTTTTTATAAGGAGTCATTTACTCAAAAAATGAAACCAGAGTCAAAAAATAAAGTAAACCTCCCTCAAAAAACGAAGCAAATAATTATTATAATTAAATGGCTTAACTGTTAAAATAATTGTAGTGAGAATTTATATAAAAAATTATTTATAATTATTAATTGCTAAAAGAGATCTTGTTAAATATTCAATTAATTATTTTAAGAAAATAATTAATTATAATTAATTGATTCTAAAAAAGGAAGTTTTACCTATTGATATAGTAAAAGAAAAATGTAACCATAATAGTTAAAATAAAAATGTAACCATTAAGTAGTCAACCCAAAAAATAAATATGCATGATGATTATAATATTAATATAAAAATATTTGTTAAATCAAACATACTTAACTAATTTGTTGCTAAGCTAATATTTATGACTCTTTTATATCCATATATATATATGTGTGTATACATGATGTGATCAATGCTTTATCATGTACCTTATACACAAACCAAAATAAAGAATCGATCAAGAACAATACAAACAAACAAAATTATGCACAACTTGAAATTGATCAAACCGAAAAACAAATAGAGAATAAACTAGCTATTTGATCAGATATGAACAAATGAACAATGAACAAATTTAGACAAGAAGGAGAAAAAGAATCAAACACAACCAATTACGAGGTTCGAACAAGTGATGATGAATCACTTGCCTACTCCTCGGCCAGAACAACCCCAATGGCTTGAATCTTTATTGAGCTAGAAGAGAGAATTACAATGTTGATTATTAATGTGTTCTTGACACAATCACTCAAGAAGCATAGCTTCATTTACAATCAACCTCACACGAAAGACATTATGATTAATCACTTCATAGGCCTATATAACAAACTCAAATCTCTCTCTCTCTCTTGCACACTAAACTAGCTCTTGTAACCTCTGAAATTTTCTCCCAAAAACTGTGTTGCAAAGCAGTAGCAATTGGCTACATATAGCCTTGAGGTTGAATCTGATCCTAACTGTCATAACTGACAATTAGGTTAAACTGTTGGTAGTTATAAGAGGACGTGCCAAAGATGTCTTTTTCCTCTATTAGTGACCAATCACAACAATTATCCACCTTGGTCATTAAGAGAGGAAAAGGATGATGATGATTGCGGTTGAACTGGTCTTGAATCCTCATCTAGCATTTGAGCGTGTTTAGCAAGTGTAGGCAAAGCCTAAACTTGGCTAAACTCCAATATTTTGTCATCATGTCTGTAGGGTTCTCTTTTGTACCACTCTTCTTCACATTGACATCTTTTTCAGCTATGATATCCCTGATGAAATGTAGTGTAATATCTATATGTGATCAGTGCATATCTCACATTTCTCGCCATAAAGGTAATGCCGACAAATCTTTAGCGCAACTACCACACCTGCGAGTTCTAAATCGTGAGTAGGGTACCTCTGCTCGTACTCCTTTAACTGACGAGAAGCATAAGCTATTATTTTTCCAACTTGCATAAGCACACAGCCGAGACCCTACCTTGAGGCATCACAATAAACCACAAACTTTTCCTTATCTGAAGGAAGAGTTAGCACTGGAGCGGTAATCAAGCGTTGCTTTAACTCCAGGAAACTTTTCTCACACTGATCAGTCCAAACAAACCTCTGGTTCTTTCGAGTCAGCTCCCTTAAGGGTACGAAAATCTTTGAAAAACCCTCAACGAACCGATGATAGTATCCAGCTAAACCCAAAAAACTTCTGACCTCTGTAGCTAATTTTGGTGCTGGCCAATCCCGAACAGCTTTAATTTTGGCTGGATCCACCATGATCCCATCTTTATCCACTATGTGCCACAGAATTGAGACACGAGATAACCAGAATTCATACTTTTTGAATTTAGCATAGAGCTTGTGATCCCGTAACCTTTGTAAAACTGCTCTGAGATGCAACTCATGTTCTTCTTCTGACTCGGAGTACACCAAAATATCATCAATAAACACAATCATGCACCTATCCAGGTAGTCTTTAAACACCTGATTCATCAAATCCATGAATGCCGCCGGGGCATTAGTGAGTCCGAAAGACATCACAAGAAATTCATAGTGTCCATACTGAGTACAAAACCCAGTTTTTGGGATATCTTCCTCTCAAATTCTAAGCTGATGATAGCCTGAGCGAAGATCGATCTTGGAAAAGACCGTCTTCCCCTTCAGTTGATCAAACAGATCATCAATCCGAGGTAAAGGATACTTGTTCTTAATGGTAAGCTTGTTCAACTCCCGGTAATCAATACACATTCGCAGGGTTCTGTCTTTCTTCTTCACAAACAAAACCGGAGCACCCCAAGTTGAGTAGCTCGGTCTGATGAATCCCTGATTCAGTAACTCTTGTAATTGTATCTTCAATTCCTTCAACTCAGCTGGAGCCATTCGGTACGGTGCCTTAGATACTGGATCCACATCCCGAACAAATTCAATTTCCCGGGTAGGTGGCAATCCTGGCAAGTCTTCTGGAAAGACATCAAGGAACTCGCATACCAATCTCGTATTTTCAGGCTCTGATTTCACAGGTTGGCTGGTATCCACTGCAGTGACTTTGAACCCCAGACAACCTCTACCCATCAAGTCCTTAGCTTTCACCAGTGATATTCTCGGTATGCGTGCCCCCTGAACCTTACCCACGAGCACCGCTGGGTTAGCATTATCGGGCTCAAACACTACCATGTTTTGTTTACAGTCAATCATCGCTCCATACTTAGACAGAAAATCCATTCCCAGGATTATGTGAAAATCAGATATTTGTAACTCAATTAGATTGGTGGTCAACTCACAACCGTCAATCCAAAAAGACAAGGACCGAAGCCACCTTGTGGATACTATCAGGTCTCCCGAGGGTAACAGGGCCCCAAACCGCGAAGCATAATTATCACATGGCTTATGAAAACTTTCTATCACTCTAATCAATACATAAGAATGATTAGCTCCTAAATCAATCAACACAGTATAAGAACAACCATTAATAGACAACTGACTTGTCACAACTGACGTACTAGCATCAGCGTCAGCCTGAGTTATAGTGAAAAGTTGCACCGAGTTTTGAGCAGTATTCTTCTTAGGCTCCTCTTTCTTGGCTTAGGGACAATCTCTGATAAAGTGGCCCGCCATGCCACATTGGAAACATGCCTTGGCTCGACACTCGCAAGGATGATGCTTCTTGCATTTAGGACACTGGGGATATGATCAGAATGAGGACTCGCGACCCTGACGGCCACCTCGGTTTCCTCAAAACTTTATATTTCCCCCTGAAGCTCCAGAAGCCTCAGCCTTCCACTTGTGTTCAGGGTTGCCACTTTCGGTCCCCTTACTGATACTACCACCAGCACGAGGATTTGATGCCATGACGGCATCCTTTGCAACCTGCTCTTTCATTACTTGCTGCTCGGCCACCTCAGCAATTTAGGCCAAGTCTACCACTCTCTTATATAAAGTGTCATGTGATGTGGTAATTTTCAAATCCCGACTAATTGTTGCATTCAGTCCTCGAACATACTTCTGTTTTCTCGTGAAATCTCTAGGCACCAGATCACTAGGAAATTTTGACAATCGATCAAACTCTAGAGTATACTCGGCCACCGACGTCTTTTCTTGAGTCAAATTCACAAAATCTTCCTGATGTGAAGTCTTCACAGTAACATTATAAAACTTTTCTTCAAAAAGTTTCTTGAATTCTTCCCATGTCATTAGGCTGACATCACGGGTCTGACTCACTATATCCCACTAGATGCGGGCATGGTCTTGAAACATGAATGCCGCACAATTCACCCTCTCAGTTCCTATCACCCCCATATTATCGAGGATACAGGTAACAGTGCTCATCCAATGATCGGCCTTAATAATATCAATACCTCCCAGAAAAGTCAGAGCTTGCAGCTTCAAAACCCCTCGAACACAGAGTCCCGGTGCTGCATAATATACCCTTGGTTACCCACCACTGGAACAGGTGTTGGTGGTAACCCTTGATCAACTGGGGCAGCTTGTTGCCTCAAATATTGCAACTCTTCCTCTTGACGAAGTATGACACTTCGCATTTCTTGAAACATCTGCTGCCAGTCAGCAGGAGGATTAGCATTACCAGCCCCTGCATTATCCCCCAAATTCTGCGGAGGTGGAGGCGGTGCCGGTGGATCGGTTCGGGTAGCCCCAGGCTCTACTTGCTCGCCCTGTGCTCTAGATGATTGTGGAGGGTCCATTACTAGTATCCTTGTAATCAACAACCCCAGCGACTTAAGCACCAATACCACACTTACGCACTTATTGCCTTAAACCCTAACTTATCTATTTACCTCATAAAATATTCGCATAAACAAATAGCATATAAAGCATGGCATCACATAACACATACATTCTCTAGATGCTTGCATACTGCCTAAAATGGAAAGCGGTAAACAGATGATCACACAAACAGTAAAGTATTTACTCTCAATACTTACTGCACCATGAGTCGAGCTTATCTCTGACAACGAATGTACATGTTCGGCCGGTCTACAGGAAGTTTAAAAACCTTGGCGCTCTGATACCAAATTATAATGCCCTAAACAATTAGGCACGCTACCCAAAATACTTATGAAACCCTAATCCCCTAGTCGAGATTACTAATCAAAATAGCGCAGAATTTAAACTTTTATATTAAACAGAATGAAAATAAAACTTGCAATACATTTAAACTTTTAAACAGTTGGGATCCAAAAAATATTTACAAACTTTATTACAAGTCTTTCCTTTCTAGCCAACCTAAGCGGCAAAATAGAATTTCAAAAGTTCAACACTGGTAGACCCTTAACCCGCTTGGTTTGATATGGCTCAAACATGTACATTCTTTGCCCAGCTACACGACTCATGGCTGATCAGCTAAAGCCTTACCCTTTCCTGCACAATAGAGCACCCGTGAGCCAAGCCCAGAAAGACAGTATAAAACATTACAATAATAATAATATGCTTATCATACTATTTAGACAAATATGTCATTCACCTATGTCTGTATGACACAGACCTCCATATCACACTAACATGCCCATTTATGTCTACGTGGTGTAGACCTATGTGTTGCACTCACACATCTATTTAAATCTACGTGACGTAGACCCACGTGTTGCTCTCACACGTCTAAATACATTAAGGCCTTAGAATTGGTTCATCTCGGTTATGGTTACCGAGTCCAACCTGATTATGCCTTGAGCGCATAATCCCTAAATATCATTTCAATTAACATGGCATGGCATTTATACACGTATATCACTAGGATAATAACCATAGGCTATTAGACCGTTCCTATTAGGGTAATAACCCTAATCCCGATTACTAAACGTTCATGCATATCATTCTCAATATAAGCGCCACTACGCATACTCTACGTGCTAATCACTGTCTTACCTGTTGTCCAGCAATAGATAGAGATTCTGAATCCCCGGGTGCTCCTGATTAGGTGCCGCTAATCCTAGTCACACAAATCCGAGATATTTCACACTTAGGGTTAACCCCTGATTCCATACTCATAAAATTCAATCATGGCATTTAAAATTTAGATAATCATACAGAGCTCGGAACGAGCTTTACAACGATATAAAGAACTCCCAAATCGAAGTTCGGAATCAAAAGTTATGAATTTTTAAAATTTGACTTGAAACTGCCCAAAAACTCGAGGGCATGCCGCGTCACCTGGGAAGAACCCCCAGGTTCCATCAGCAGGGGCGGGCTGTGGCATGCTCCACAGCATGCCGCCGCATCTGGGTTGCAAACCTCGAAACCAGCAAGCCTGAACACGATTTTTAGCAAGAAAATCCAATCTTTTCACCCCAAATTCTCAACCAAACTTTCAAATTAACAAATAAGATTACTAGCAAATAATAGATGCTCAACTAACATATTTCATGCATAAAAATCCCATAATAATCCAAGAATTCAGATTGTAAAAACATCTCAAAATCTTGCATATTCATGGTAACATCAAGCTCTTGAATAAGAGCTTCATCTTCAACAACTTAACACTTTCCAGCAGTAAAAACAATAAATAAAAATCAAGTTCAAGCATGTAAAACATCCTTGAATTATTCTCTAAGCTCAATTCAACACAAATCAAGAGATTAACATACAAACTAACAAGATTAAACATCCATTTCACTAAACACGCAAAACCAAGATTAAACAACCTAAAGTATGCTTTTACCACCATATTTCAGCAAGGAATCACAATTTAAAAACTATAAAAACTACCTCAATCTCTTGCACAATCAAGCCTCAAGCTTCCAACACCCTTTTCCAACAATCAAGCTTCAATTCAAGCTAGTTCCTCACAAATTCAAGCTTTGAAAAATCAAGAGGGTAAGAGAGGGAGAGAGGGTCGGTTGAGAGGGAAAACAAAGGCTGAAATCACATTCTCTTTCCTCAAAAATCAATCCTTGGAAAACATAATAATTAAAGGTCAAAAGACCAAAATTCCCTTAGGGCCAAAGCACACATATTCACCCACACAAGGTTAATTTTTTTATTTTCATGCATAAATACCTCACAAATAATTTAAGATTATCACTTATCAAATAAAATGCCAAGTAAATCAATCGAATTTGTATTTCGGGCGCGAACCCAGTTCGGCCCGAAATTCCTGGTTGTGATTATACCGTGCCAACCTGTCAGAACACACCTAAAAAGACAACACAAGCATACTATATAATAATATAGTTCTATTAAGCACGTAATTAAATTAATTTTATCATTTTACCCTTCTCGGGTAACAATTACTAAAATGCCCTAGCTCACCAACGGGGTCTTAACATATTAAAATTCATATTAATTCACATATATTGAACTATATAATAATATAATTCCTCAATTATTCATAATTATCTAAACACGGTTTTGCTAATCCATTTCTTAATTCCAGGGTATTACACCTTAAACCCTGGCCTCTTCACCTGGAAAACCTTCCTTTTCTATGAAAATCCATTTGCAGCCTATTAATTTCTATCCTGGTGGTCTTGTAACAATTTTCCTAGTCTTGTTCTTGTGTAGAGAACTCATTTCTTAATCAATTGTAGCAAGCCATTTCTTCTTATTCCTTGAGTTGACAGCTTCTTGATATGTGCTTAGTACTGTGTTATCAATATCTTCTGCTGATGCAAGAGCAAAGGCTGTACAATTAGCAAAGCCTAATCCATTTCTTAATTCCAGGGTATTACACCTTAAACCCTGACTTCTTCACCTGGAAAACCTTCCTTTTCTATGAAAATCCATTTGCAGCCTATTAATTTCTATCCTGGTGATCTTGTAATAGTTTTCCTAGTCTGGTTCTTGTGTAGAGAACTCATTTCTTAATCAATTGTAGCAAGCCATTTCTTCTTATTCCTTGAGTTGATAGCTTCTTGATATGTGCTTAGTACTGTGTTATAAATATCTTCTGCTGATGCAAGAGCAAAGGCTGTACAATTAGCAAAGCCAAATCTTTCTGGTGGCTTTATTTGTCTTCTTTCTCTGTCTCTAACAAGCTGGTAGTCTTATGAATCTACTGGTGAACTTTCATCTTCTGTTGCTTGTTCATCTGTCTCTGAATGTATGTACTCTTGAGTATCCATCTGATCTGAACCATGCTCTTCTTCTCTGCTATTTTTAATTTCTAGACCTGTCATCTCCTTGTTAGTTGGCCTGCTATTCATTGCATCTGTCTTCATAGCCATTTCATGTTCTTTGAATACAACATCTCTGCCGATTATGCATTTTCTATGTCCCTCTTCCAAAGACCATAGTTTGTATCCTTTTACCCCTTCAGGGTAACCATGAAACAAACATTTGAGAGCTCTTGGATCTAGTTTGTCTTGTCTGGTGTGTGCAAAGGCTGTGCACCCAAACACTTTGAGATGATCGACATTTGGGTCATGTCCTGTCCAGAATTCTTGTGGTGTTTTGAATTTGACAGCTGTTTAAAGGATACCTGTTTATCAAATAGCAAGCAGTCTTCAATGCTTCACCCCAGAATTTCTTGTCAAGGCCAGCACCCTTGAGCATGCATCTCACTCTTTCCAATAGAATCCTATTCATTTTTAAGCAAGTCCATTTTGTTGTGAATTTTTTACAACTGTCTTGTGTCTATCAATTCCCTCAAGTTGACAGAACCTAATGAACTCATCACAACAGAACTCTAAGCCATTATCAGTTCTAAGTTTCTTTATTTTCTTCCATGTCTTATTTCAATCAGTCTTTTTCAAGTGATAAAAGTGCTAAAGGCCTCATTCTTTGTTTTGAGCAAGAAAACCCAGACCTTCCTAATATAGTCATCTACTATACTCATAAAGTAACTTGCACGTCCTAGATTTTTCATTCTAGAAGTCCCCCGTAAATCAGAGTGAATATAGTCTAGTTTTTCTTTTGTAGTGTGGTTCCCTAGTGTGAATTTCAACTTGCAACAGTTCCCATATACACAGTCATCATAGCAATCCAGCTTCTCTCCTAGTTTTCCCTTAAGAATGTCTTGTTTTTCATGTTGGCTCATGCCTCTTTCACTCACATGTCCAAGTCTAAGATGCCAAAGCCTAGTGCTCTCCATGTCAGGACTTCTAACAACCATGTCATTTTCACTAGTGATGGTCTTTCCTTTTAGATAATAAATTCCATTCTTAAGTTTCCCTTTCATGACAACTAATGAACCTTTCATGACCTTAAAGGAACTATCAATCTTTATAGTGTGACCCTTTTCAATCAATTCACCAATGGAAAGTAAATTTCTCTTTAAATCTAGGAAATAGCTGACTTCATGAATTGTTCTGACCTGATCACTATGAAACTTAATTCTCACAGTTTTAATTCTTGCAACTTTGCAGGCCTTGTTGTCACCCAATAGAATTGATCCACCATCTAATTTCTTGAAGCTATGAAAGAATTCCCTTCTTGGTGTCATATGGAATGAACACCCTAAATTATGTATCCATGAGTCACCTGATTCTTGGCTAGACACACCCAAGACATCAGCTAATTCATAGCCATCTGTCACAACACTTGCATCTCCTCTTTCTTTGCTTTTGTCTCTCTGTAGTTTAGCTTTCAATGCTCTGCATTAATCTCTGAAATGAACCTCTTTCTTGCGATAGTAGCACTGTTTCCCTGCCTTGGAATTGGACATTGCTATGTGTGATTGACTAGAGCCTTTGTACTGTTTGCTTTTGTGATTCAATTTGTGAAAACCACCTCTATTTTCCCTTATTTCTGTTCTGCCTCTAACAAAAAACCCTTCACCATAGCCATTTGATTTATCTTTACTTTTTTTCTTAATTTCTTTGGAGTTCAAGGCAGATTTCACCACTGTCACGGTCAAAGATTCCTTCCCATAAAGCATGGTGTCCACAAAGTGGTCATAACATTTTGGCAATGTACTGAGCAACAGTATCCCTTGATCTTCACCTTCGATCTTGACACCAATATTGCTAAGGTCCAAGATTATCCTATTGAACTCATGAAGATGCTTCCTTAGATCCTTGGTTTCATCCATTCTCATTGTGTATAGATTCTTCTTTAGATAAAGCTTGTTAGTCCATGATTTCTTCAGGTAAATTGAAGCCAAATTTTTCCATAACCCCACTGTAGTTTCTTCACTTGACACTTCCCTGAGCACTACATCACCTAAACTCAGTAGAATGGCATGTGTGCCGTGTTCTGAATTTCCTTAATCTTCTTCTATTCATCTCCAAGAGAAGCAAGCTCTTCTCGATCAATGGACTCTGAAATTCCTCGATGCACTAGGAAAGCTTTCATTTTGATCCTGCGTAAACTAAAATCATTTGTGTCATTGAATTTATCAACTTCAAACTAAGTAGAGGTCCTTGCACATCAGTTATTGTTCCTCTCTTGATGTTCTTGATTCAATTCTTTGATGATGCCCCTCGACTGAGCTCTGATACCATTTGATGTGATCAATGCTTGATCATGTACCTCATACACAAACCAAAACAAGGAATCGATCAAGAACAATACAAACAGAATTCTGCACAACTTGAAATTCATCAAACCAGAAAAACAAATAAAGAATAAACCAGCAATTTGATCAGATATGAACAAATGAACAATGAACAAATTTAGACAAGAATATGGGAAGAAAAAGAATGAAACACAACCAATTACGAGGTTTGAACAAGTGATGATGAATCACTTGCCTACTCCTCGGCCAGAACAGCCCCAATGGCTCGAATCTTTATTGAGGTAGAAGAGAGAATTAAAATGTTGATTATCAATGTGTTCTTGAAAAAATCACTCAAGAAGCATAACTTCATTTACAATCAACCTCTTACAACAGACACTATGATTATTAATAACTTCATAGGTCTATACAGCAAACTCAAATATCTTTCGCTCTCTCTTGCACACTAAACTAGCTCTTGTAACCTCTGAAATTTTCTCTCAAAAACTGTGTTGCAAAGCAATAGCGATTGGCTATATATAGCCTTGAGGTTGAACCCGATCCTAATTGTCATAACTTTAGGTAAAAGCGTTGGTAGTTATAAGAGGTTGAGCCGCAGATGTCTATTTTCTCTATTAGTGACCAATCACAACAATACACTATATCTACATATATGTGTATACACATATATTGTTTAAGGAATTTATATTCATTGGGTTGCGAATATGAAAAAATTGGTCATGTATGTTTTATGGAGTTTTTGGCTATTGATTTTCTCTTGTACTTTATTTTAGCTAATGCTTCCATAGTGTTAAATTTTTAAATTTATTTATTTTTTGACATTTATGTTTTAAGTAGATATATTTTTTAATTGGTCAAATTTTTCTTACACATTAAGTTTATTATTTTTTATGTTTAAACTTCTTATTTAATTTAATCATATTGTAGGGATTTTTTTGTATCCAAAGAATTTAAATGGTTCACAAAAGATTTTTTTTTTTATAAACTCTTCCATCCCATTCCACACCTCTTCCTTTTAATTTTATATGGTTTTGTATTGAAGCAAAGAGTAATACAAGGCCCTGAAATACCAAAAAATTTAGCTAAGAAAGGAAAAAAATCTCTCATTTATTGAGTATTTCATCGATTGGAAGGAGACTCCAAGTTCTTATTTTGATGTAAAATATCATAGATCTAAGTTTTTCTTAATTACTATATTCACATGCAATGGAAAAATAAATTTGTGAATATGAGTGTGGATGAGAGTATCCATATTGATATGAAATTACTGTCAACGGCTCCATACATGTCAAATATAAAATACCATTAACTTTATGTGTTAGGATTTGTAAAATACTCAAGAAATACAAATAATAATTGATCTAATCATATTTCAAAAGTGCTATAATATAGAAAACCCTAAATTTCATATTTTTATAGAATTTTTGTTCGGGTTCATTCCCTAAAAAGCCTATAAAGATAATTTTGATTATTATTAAAGAGTTGAACGTTTTGATATATGCTTGAATATTAAATTATAATATTTATTATTGAATAATTTATATTAAATATCAAAAAATTCCTTATTCATAAATGAGGTTGTAGCTTGTAGCTGTACAGAGAATTAAAACCACTTAGCTATGAATAAAACAGTCAGCAACATATTAAAGTTATGGAATCTTTAATTAATGGTTGCTAGTAAGGTTCACTGATGCCGATTATATGGTGCAAGTAATCTTGGTTCATTACTGATATAGTGAGACATCAAAATGAAAGTGTTATATATAATAGAGATTATATATTACAATGGCCGATATGAATAAAGTTGTCTTTATTAACATGTTGTTTATCATAAAAACTTAATTCATATCTTAACGATGATCAATAGTAGATCGGCATAAATCATGAGTAATTATGAATTCGTGTTTATGTTATTAGTAATTATGAATCCAGAGAGGATGATTCTTACAACTTCTATTTTGGGAATCTAATAATATGGATGGTTGGGAACATCATGTACAATTAGTGAATCATGACTTTCTTAATGGATTAAATTTTTGTTCCCTTTATTTATTAATTCTGGTACTGGAAAGTTGCACGCCAATTCAAATGTGATCTTGAATTATATTTCCACTAGTGAATTAATGGAACTAAATGATAAAGAAGTAATTAGAATGGTAAAACGATATTTTGGCCAAAACTAATTACGAACCAACACATGAGGGCTAATCACTGAAATTGATTATATCAATGGACACGGAAGTTAAACTCAGTAAATATAATTCTATAATTACTAAGAGTGCAATTCCATATTTATAGTAGAGTAATTATAGAATTAATAAACATGGGATTATTTGATTGATGAGACTCAATAAATAATTTAATTTATTGGAGCTTAGAATTATAGGTCTATGATCCCCGAATTGCCTCCTTGAAATATTGTCAAGGTTAAGGATAAAGAGTTGTATATAGATGTTTAGAAAAATCTATTTTGAATTAGAAAAATAGTAATTATTTTTTTTTGACTACTAGCAGCAGCTACTCAGTTAGACGCAAAAACATGCTTTTTTCAGCTCGAATAATCCTCCTATTCTTTAAACTATACAACCTGTATTTAACTATATCTTTAACGTTATCATTTACAATTTTTATTATTGTATAACAACTACTATTATGCACACAAAAGTTCCTATTCTTCCACAGCAAATAAATAGTGGCAGCAAAAAGTAAGATGATGACCCCTGATTTTTTGCTAGATAACCAACACAACAAATTGCTGTAATCCGAAGGCTAAGCTGCAAATCCACACTAGTCAAAAATCTGCTGCAATACCGCCCTTGATACACAGCAATTGAAGAAAAGATGGTGATGACTCTCCTCTTCAATGCTACACACAGGACAATAACTAGAGTCTAGAACAATATGAAATTTATAGAAGTTGTCTCTAGTGAGCAAATGATCATGAACCACCTGCCATAAGATGAACCTATGCTTAGGCAGCGATAGATTACACCAGAAAGATTTATAAAAACTATCAATGTTCATATGTAAAGTCCCCATATACAGACGAGCAGCAATGAATTTACCTTTTCTTAATGCTGCAGCCACATTTATCTTACCGAATTTCTTCCTCAGATGACAGATTTTCCTCCAATACCAACTAACATCCCCCTTTAACTCATACTCCCAAAAATTAGCACCATTCGTATCGATGTTGTTGACCCATTTGACTCAAAGAATACCATGCTTATCCATGATTTCCCAAATAAACTTTCCAAGGATAGATCGATTCCAAGTAGAACCATTTTTGAGTCAGAGACCTCCAAAAGGTTTGGGAAGACAAACCTAATCCTAAGAGGCGAAATGGATTTTGCTTTTCTCTCCCTTAACTCCCCAAAGGAAGCCTCTACAAAGCCTCTCAACCTCCTTAAAAAAACTTTCAGGAAGGATGAAGATGTTCATCCAATAGTTACGAAGACCAAGCAACACTGAATGAATGAGTTGAATGCGACCAACATAAGACAGATGCCTAGTTGCCCAAGTAACCAGCCGCATTTTAATCTTCTTTATGATAGCATTGTAATCTTCATGTCTCCACTTTGTTGGTCTTAAAGGCACTCCAAGATATCTGAGCGGGAATGAGCCCTCTCTGAATTGCAAGTCTTCCAGAATCACCTCTTTTTCAGTTGAGGAAACACCCCCAAAATAAACTAAAGATTTATCTTTGTTAGGAAATAATCCAGTTACCTCTGAGAAGCTTTTCGAAGCAATCTTTAGATGGTGAACAGCCATAGGTGAGCCTTTGCTGAAAAGGATAAGATCATCCGCAAAGCATTGGCTAGCCAACTTAAGGCTTTTGCACATAGGATGAAATCTAAAAGAGTTCTTGGTAGTTTCCTTCCTCAGTCATCTTGAGAGATACTCCATTAAAACCACAAACAAGAGGGGAGACATCGGATCCCCTTGCCGAAGACCTTTCTTCCCCTAAAAGTTACCATGAAACCTTCCATTCAGCATGATCGTATAAGAAGTACCTCTCAAACACATCATAATCCAATTAACAAACTTGGAGGGAAAGTTTAAGCCAACAAGTAAGTCCTCAACAAAGCCTTAATCCACAGTATCATAGGCTTAGCTGAGGTCAATTTTGATTGCACACCTTAGAGAGACATTCTTCCTCCCATAATTCTTTATTAGGTCTTGGAAAATCAAAATATTATGAGCAATAGATCGCTTCTTTATAAAAGCTCCCTTGTTTTGGTGAACCAACCAAGGAAGAGCTTTAGCAAGTCTTTAAGGCTTTGTGGACTGAAATTGGAGCTAAAGTGTGCTGTGCGATTAAAGAGTTCTTTAACACGGGTAAGATCTCTACCCAATTTAATGAAAGACTTACAGAAGTAGTAATTATTTATATTTGTAATAAATAAATAATTTTTTCAAATTAATTAAATAAATAAAGGATAAAAATTATTAAGATAAAATTTTTCAAGAAAAGATTTGTTAAGATCAATCATAGATCAGTTATGGATGCGTAGCATAGAAATTTCATGTAATGTGAACCGAACATGCCTATTTCTAAGTGGTCCTCCTTAAACCAAAGTGAGGTTAGACATAAACATAAAGAAAGAGAGTGAATAAACTAAAAACTTCATTTATGATCAGAAAATAACCAAATACATAAATGCGTTATACAAACATAAAGCAAACAAAATACAAACTCTTACTAAATCATGATATCCTCAAACAAGAAAACACCCATATGATCAGTGTGCCCATGAAAGACCTTGTGTGGTAATCTTTTTGTGAGTGGATCCGCTATCATAGAGTTTGCCCCAATGTGCTCATGGATATTTGTCCACTTTGTACTCTTTCTTTCACAACTAGGAACTTTATGTCAATATACTTTCACTTGGATGAGCTCGAATTGTTATTGGAATATAGCATTGCTGAATTATTGTCACAAAATAACTTGACTGGTCTTTTACATTCTCCAAAATACGTAGCCTAGCATTTCTCCATGCTTTCTCACAGGATAGGCTTTGACGGAATAAAAATAAAAAATTGGGGTGTTGGACACTCCCACTTCAGAATATGGTAGAGAGATTTCAAAAAGGCAAGGATCCTATAAGAATTGGGTGCGAGTTGAAATGGAGCAATACCAAGGTAGTTGTAGAATTCTTTGAAGTAAACTGTGAGGGGGAGAACAACTCCAACCCTTATGTGATCAACGCTCCATGCACCAATTCTAGTGGGCTCGCTGGTGCTACAACCTTTATCTTGAAGCAGACGTTTAGGTGGGTAACAATTGAATTCTCTTTGAGCCACTTATCGAATACGACATCCTTTCTCATTCCTAATGTCACACGATCTTAGAACATCCCCAACATAAAGGCCGATTGACCTGACCCTGGACTCTATCAACTTAACCTCAAAGGTAACAGTAGGGTTCTATGGGGTCTTAAATTTGCGAGCCTTTGTAGCCATAATTTCAAATCCAAGTTTCCTGGTGAAAACGTAACAGTTGTTGAAGGTAAAAACATTAAACTCACTAAGGGGATATTAACTAAACTAGACAATTCAAGCCAAGCTGCTTCTCACAAATAACAATGTCTACCCTTAATGACTTCTTGTAAGAATCGCCTATAATGGTTAAAAGCTTCCTCCTAGTTAGACCTAATGAGGTGGTTCCTAATTTTCTCATCATTAATTTCAAGTATGGTTTGAGGTTTAAAAGCTATGCCTAAAAATTGAGGATAGTCTAATTTTAAGGATTTTGGAAGTGTAAGTTCTGGGTTAAATTGGGACATGATCACAGCGAATAATGTCCCATTTCTTAAAATAACATAGCACCAATAAAACCCAAGACCTACGAATCACATAACCTTAAATTTTCTAGCCCTAGGGTACTTAAACATTCATATAAAGTTCACCTAAACAATAAAAAATGTAAACTAAAAACACATACCAATAAATTAAGATTGAAAACATAAAAGAAAGTCAGCAAAAAGGAATGTCACTTACAGATTTAGGAGAGAATTTTTGTTTCGAAGAACTTTGCGATGGAAACTCCAATTTTAGGGAAACTGAGTCATGATGATTCTAAAGTTGAGTGATGTAATCAGATGAAATTTGAAGAAAAAAAGTTGAAAGACAGTGATGGCATGCAAATTCAGAGAAGAGGTTGGTTGAGAGATTTTTGAAGATTGAAGGTTTTGTGGGCAAAAATGGCAAAAATAAAGGGAAATTTGAAATTTATACCCAAACGGCGATAACTGTTCAATCAAGAGAAGGATAAATCTAACGGATGGGAACTAAACGAGAAAGAAACAGTTAGAGCATAAAATATTGAAATCCTTTGCCGTGAAATCTTGAACCGCCAAAATAAAAGCATGCAAAATTTAAATGGAAAAGTACAATTGTACCCTTGAAGGCATTTAAAAAGTCATTTTTTTAAAAAAGAATTTTTTAGGGGGCAATTATTATACCTAAATTTTGACCAGCAATAAGAAGCTAACACGTGTATCAAGGCTGAAAAATGAACTAGCTCAAACTGTGCATTATTAAATACACACTAAAAGACTCACCTCAAAAAATACAGTTAATAGAGATATTCGAGCTCACCGCCATATAGGCAATAGTGAGACATGAATTATAACTATTGACTAATGAGACCAACGAGACAAACAGATCCATCTCGAGATAAACATAATACACAATGAAAGATGTTCATAATGAGTAAACAATAAGCTTGTAGCTCATTAATCCACATACTCGTGAGTAAGAGCTTACAACTCATTGATCCACATACTCGTGAGTAAGAGCTTACAGCTCATTAATCCACATACTCATGAGTATGTTTACGAAATGGAAACACCTTCATCATTTATTCATCTCACTTTTGACGTGTTAAAGTAACCACCTCTCTAATACCTTTCCCAACAGGAAAGGAAGACTGTGAGATGCATTGTAACTCATCACTTAGTATTTTGTACAAAGATGGTTAAGAAAGATAACATGTACACGACGAGAATCATCCAACACAGTCACCATAACCATCTATGGACAAAGACCAAGAACAGTTGAGCAGTAATTTAATATTATTCCATGTGCACAAAGATGAAATGTGGGGAATGTCCATGTTTCATGAAAAATTACTAATGATTAGATCCCAAGAGAATAAATGTCACCCTATGCATCTATAAATAGAGACTGAACCCAGGGAGAAAAAGGGACAACCAATCTTGAGAGAAAAGAGATACTATTGCTAAATTATATCATGGTATTCTATATTCAAATATATTTATCCTTAATAAGATGGACTTGTGAACTAGGAAGATTTAACTTCAAAACTACGTTAAAACTATCTTCTTATTTATTTATTAGATAATTAATTACTATCTAATTAATTCTGCAATTTATTTATTACAAAAAAGATAATATTCTAATCCACAAAAATTTGCATCAACACTAAGTATTGTCAGTCCAACCAATGCTTAATCTCAGTGAAACAACTACTATCACTCAAAAAATAAGTGTTGGCTACTCTCAGTTGCCGAGCCACACAACAAACACACTGATTCAGTACAAACATTGAATCTTGTAAGTCTTTTTTTATTTTAAAAATGATGTAGAAATGGTAGCCACAAAATAAATGTGCCTAGGAATAATAAACCTGCTTGATATCACCAAAGTAGCAAATTTTCTCTTGTAAAGGCACTAGAGCTTGATGCTCCTAGTTAATGGAGCATTTCATCATCAGATTCTGTTGAGAAGTCATTACCTGCTTCACTACTGTTTTACTTTAATTATTTACTTCTAGTACCAACTGCATTGATTAGTGGGATTATAATCCAGCCAGTCTGCATCTTTTATGTATACATTATGCATCCATTGGATCCAAAGGTTATCTTCTTTGGTAGCAACTACCCATACATACTTGCCAAGAGTTGTTTTGTAACACTCTACTAGATTAGGCGTGTTATCGTATTTTTATTAAGTGTTGTGCACGCCTTTACTAATCAAAGGGTTTAATGAAAAATGTGAATAATTAAAATTTTCATAAATAATATAACTTTTAAAATAAACATAATTTTTTATAAGTTTGGAATCCCGTTAAAATACACATAAGTCTACAAAATACTTGTGTTACAAAAGTTGTCTTATATGTCTATTAAAAAGGTGAGCCAAAACTATCCGGAAGACCCTAAACGCTCTGGGTCTAACCGTCATGATATGTACAATATTCACCCTTAGCTTTAGACTCATCGCGATTCAATTTTAACTCTTACTTGCACATACACGTAATAACTGTGAGTCGACAAAATCAGTAAAAAAAAGCACAATCATAAACATAAATATATATTTAGACCGTAACTAAGCACCTATACACCTATTCACGATCTGATAACTGGGCCGGGAACGTTTTCAACAAAGTATGACTAACTACAAATCAAGCCTATACTCAGTGCTCTAATCGTACTGATGTGGTAGCAGTTAATTCATACTATCTGGAGGCCTAGCATATATATGTTGGCATCTCTGTGCAACTCTATGTACACTTCACGATACCCTAATATGCTAATCTGATGGCCATTGATTTGCCTAACATATATTTATTGGTACCTTTGTGCAACTCTATGTACACCTCACTAATACCTTGATATGTTAATTCTAATGGGAACTAACAAGCACACTAAATATGAATACATATATGTAACTATTATACTAATCTTACCTTGATTGCAAATACAAGCGTGTCGGTAACTCTAAGTGGAAACTCCTACTCAACAATTTAAGGCCCTAAGTCACAATTTACGAAAACTAGTAAGTGGTCTGCTAAATTACATTTGGGGACTCTAAACTTCAAACTAAAAGTTTTCTTATTGATAAATAGCATGATAAAATCCTACACATGTAGAAAATACTGAAAAATAAGATTTTGGAAAAAGTACCACAAAAAATGGCATGCCGTTTTCGAGCAAACGACAGGCTATTTTTTTTGGGTTTTCTGCCTGAAAAAACGGTTAGCCATTTTTACCAGAAACGGCCTGCCATTTTTATAGCAAATTTTCCACAAAATCCCAAAACTACAACAAATCGACACCAAACCTTCCCAAAGAACACTTAATTTAGGTCCAATAATCATAATTTTACAATCAATTCTAACTATAAAACCCTTAATAAAAAAATACCATTGTTGAGCTAAGTTTGAGCTTAAAATTCAAACCTAGCTAAAACCTTGCCAACAACAAACAATCTACCTAACACCAGTTCAAACATACTTAATTTAATCCCCAAAACTCAATTCAAACACTACCAAAACCCAACAATGGCCAGAACCTAAAATTGCATGTTAAAACTTAACTTTACTCAACAAAAAACAAAGAGAAGTAATATCTAGGTTTTACCTTAGATTTTTCTTCCCAAGTTCTCCAAATCCTACTGGTTTTCCCTCTGAAAAAGATGAAGAGAGAGCTTGGTTCTGTGGTTCTCTTAGGGTCAAAACTAGAAGGAAGAAGAAGAAGATTTTTGGTTTTATTCTTTATGACTTATTGGATAAATCTAACCTTATCAATTATTCTGTTTAATTTTATCTAATAAACTTTAAGAATTATTAGAAATTCCAACGACTCCGACTAAAAAAAGATAAAAGGGGAAAGACCACCTTGCCCCTAGCTTAGTCATGAAGTAATTGTCCACTTGAGGGTAAAATGGTCCAAAGTCATAACCCCGATAAATTCTGACATTTCAAATGTCTCACTATTTGGCTCAGGTAAATCTAAAATACTCAATCAAATCTAAGTGACTCTAATGACCAAATCATCGCATTCCACTATTACCGGATATAAAACATAAAAATCATAAAAATTCATATATAATATATGTAATGCATCTGGAATTTAAAGTAAGCACTTTGGTCTTCAGGAGAAGACTTGTTGAAGCCTTACTTCGGGAGGAAGTAAGCACTTTGGTCTTCGGGAGAAGACTTGTTGAAGCCTTACTTCCGGAGAAAGTAAGCACTCACACTTCAAAGACGAAGGGAGTTTGGGCTTGAAGGTGTTTCAGAAGTCAGATTCATAAAGTGCATTACAAAGGATTGCGGCAATAATTTAGAGGGAGTCTAAACTTGTTTAAGTCAATTGTCTTTGTAATTGTTGATACTTTATTAATTCATTTCATTCTCTGGGCGTGGGCCCGTGGACTAGGAGTGTTATGGAGAACAGTGATACCACAAACAAATCTCTTGTGTCAAGTTATTTAATTTTTTGGAAATATTTTTATATTCCGCTTGTTCTATTTTGTCGCTGCAAAACTGGTTTCTACAGAAATAGAATTACATTCTGCTTCTGTAGGCGTATACAATTTTATATTTCGTATTATTGACATTTACAAAAACTCGATTTTTCAATTGGTATCAGAGCGGGACACTAAACTCTTAGTGTGGTCCTTTAACGGTTTTGTGTAAAATGTCATTTTTTGTAGAAGGAAGTTTGATTTCTAGACCACCATTGCTTAATGATTCTAACTATCCTTATTGGAAATTTAGAATGAGGGCCTTCATCAAATCTAAAGATGAGAAAGCTTGGAGGATGGTTTAATCAGGTTGGTCTTCTCCAGTTGAGACAGATTCTGCAGGTAATTCTACAATAAAATCTGAACTGGAATGGTCTATTGAAGAAGATAAACTTTTTGCCTACAATAGCAAAGCACTGCATGATCTATTTAATGGTGTAGGTGAGGGTTATATTAAACTTATATCATCTTGTGAATCGGCCAAGGAAGCTTGGGAGATCCTTCACACTCAGTTTGAAGGAACATCTGATGTTAAATGCTCTAGATTTATTATGCTTCAAACTAAATTTGATGAGCTTAGGATGTTAGATAATGAAACCCTAACTGAATTCTATGAGAAACTATCAGATATTGCTAATGAATATTTTGCTCTTGGTGAAAAACTTGATGATTTTGTTCTTGTGAGAAAAATTGTTAGAGTTCTTCTAGAGAAGTTTGATACTAAGCTCTTGGTAATGGAGGAAGCTAAAGACTTTAGCACAATGAAGGTGGAAGAATTAATGGGTTCATGGCGTACTTTTGAATTGAATCAACAAATCAAACAAAAGGACAAACCCAGGCCCATTGTTGATAAAGGTAAAAGTATCACTTTAAAAGTTGCTGATAATGAAAATTCTGATAGTGAATGTAATGATGAAATTGCTTTATTAACCAAAAAATTTAAAAAATATATGAAAAAGATGGGTAATAAAAAGAATAATTCAAAATTTTCAAAAGGGAATGCTTCTTTTAAACCTTCTGTTGCTAACAAAAAGGGAATTCAGTGCAGGGAATGTGACGGTTTTGGGCATATTTAATCTAAGTGTGCAAACACTTTGAAAAAGAATAAGCAAATTTTCAATGTCACATGGAGTGATGATGAAACCGAAAGTGATGAGGAAAATTCTAAGAATGTTGCCCTAACTTCTGTTTTGTCTAAAGTATTGTGTGATTCACAGGTGAAACCTAGAATGGCATGTTTGAATAATACCACTAAACAAGAAGAATTAGATTCTGATGATTCTGAAATCAGTGAAGAGTCTCTTGCTGAATCATACAAAGTCATGTATGAAAAATGGATTCAGGTTACTACTGAAAATAGAGAGTTGATTAAGATGAATAAAAAACTGTCTCATCAAATTGAAATGTTTGAGCTAAAAATAAAAGAATATGAGACAGATTTTTGTGTAAAAGATGAGAAGATCACTCTTTTAAAGAAAGAAGTTGAAAATTTTAAGAAAAATGTTCAAATCCTTAATCCTGGATAACTATTTTTGATAAAGCTCAGAATGCATGTCAAAGAGGTTTTGCAGGCATTGGATCAAATGGTATGGAAAGTTCTGGAATCACGAAGTTTGTAAAATCTAGTGTTCTGATGAATCTTCTTGATGCTACAAATGTGAAGTCTGCTGCAACAGTTTCACAACATGTTCTTGCAGAAGCTATTTCTGCTGGCGCAAAATCCCCAGGATTTACAAAAAGAGTAAGATCTGATGTTAAGAGATTTATTCCTACTTGTCATTTTTGTAGTAGAAAAGGTCATATCAGACCTAAATGTTTCACATTGCAAAATATGTTTAAAACAAATTATTTTGGTAATTTGGAAAAATCTCAAAAGAAACATAAAGGTTTAAAACAAAAATGGGTTAAGAAAAAGTGTCTAGCTGGTTTTTTTGACAAAAGTGCTGCATCTCAAATGTGGTATTTTGATAGTGGTTGTTCTAGACATATGACAAGTGACAAGGATATTTTGACTAACATTCGGTCAATGCAGTGTGGAGAAGTCACTTTTGGCAATGGCTTAGTTGGAAAAGTCATTGGTATAGGACCTCTCAATTTTGAAGGGTTACCCAGATTGAAAAATTTGATCATAGCTGAAGGACTAAGGGCTAACTTACTTAGCATTAGTTAAATTTGTGACCAAGGGTATGTTGGGTTTTATGCCCTAAATAAAACTCATTTCAATATAACCAGATTTACTTATTAATATAGATCAGAAATAACATTTAATGTTGCATGGTTCACGTGATTTATTTCATGATTATATGTATATAATGTATGAATTCATCTGAAACCCTTTTCACATATTTGATCCTGTTTATTGTGTCGTCAACACATTGGAAAGTAAACATGACTATGTGAATAAAGTTTCCTAGATTTATCAAACACAGGGTTTTACTGATATGATAATCTACAACAGAGTTTACTTGCATTTGGAGAAGTGCTATGTTCTTTCCAGAGCATTGATTAAAGTAAAGCTCAGGTTGGATGCATGGAGTATGCATCGGAAGGGACCGATATTGAACTTTGACTTAGATTTATTAAACTTACCGTAATATCTATTCAAGTCAATATCGCCAAGTTGATCTTAGATCAAATGATCTTAATCCTGTTATGATTACGCTCAATCTTGAAAGGCTATACGTGTTCTTTGATTTGTTAGTTAAGCCTACTTTTAGGTCAGGGTGATACGTACATTTTGGGAACACGGTAGTGCAATTGAGTGGGAGCGCTAGCATAAACATGAAATCTATAGCTTCTATCTGGCGAATAGTAAGCAAAGGATGATCTCCTTCGAGCTTGACCAAACGAACATAAATGGTGGAGTACTCATTTCACATAAGTTGAAATATCATTTATACAGGGTCAAGTGTTTTAAGGATAAAATACATAGTAGGGTGTTACGGTAATCTAATCCCTTTACAGTGTAGATCATTCATATAGAGGATCATTGATCACATTAGGATTATAACAATGGATAGCTAATGATGCGTCTATATGGTGGAACATATAGAGCATTCTATATACTAAGAGTGCAATTCTAAGTTCTATGCGTGGATTCAACGAAGAATTAATAAGTTAGTGAATTTTAGTGCTAAATTCTTGATCTACTTATTGGAAGCTCGGTAATATAGACCCATGGTCCCCGCACTAGTTGAGATAATGTTGCTTGTAAGACTCATATAATTGGTTTTGATTAATCAATTATAATTCTCAAATTAGACTATGTCTATTTGTGAATTTTTCACTAAGTAAGGGCGAAATTGTAAAGAAAGAGTTTTAGGGACATATTTGTTAATTATGATACTTTGTATGGTTCAATTAATAAATATGATAAATGACAATATTATTTAATAATTATTTATAGTTATTAAATAGTTCGAATTGGCATTTAAATGGTTGAATTAGAAAATTGGCGTTTTTGAGAAAATCAGATGCAAAAAAGATAAAACTGCAAAATTGCAAAAAGTGAGGCCCAAATCCATTTGTATAGGGCCGGCCACTTTTGTAGGAAATTTAAACTGATATTTTCATTATTTTAATGCCAAATAATTCAAACCTAACCCTAGTGGAATGCTATAAATAGATAGTGAAGGCTTCAGAAAATTTACACAAAATTTCTACACTTCTGATTCAGAAAAAACTGAGCCTCTCGCTCTCCCTATCTTTAGCCGCCACATCCCTCTTCTTTTCGTCTTCAATATTTCAAAATTCTTAGTGTGAGAATAGTGCCCACACACAGCAAGTGATATCTCAATCATAGTGAGGAAGATCGTGAAGAAAGACTTTCAACAAGAAGGAGTTTCAGCATCAAAGATTCAGAGAAAGAGATCCAGGTTCAGATCTTGATAATGCTCTGCTACAGAAAGGAATCAAGGGCTAGATATCTGAACGGAAGGAGTCATAATATTTCGCTGCACCCAATGTAAGGTTTCCTAAACTTTATATGTGTTTATTTCGTCGTTTTAAAAAGTTCATATTTAGGGTGTTAATCAACATACTTGTGAGTAGATCTAAGATCCCGGTAAAATAATTTCCAACAACTGGCCTCAGAGCCATGGTAATTGATTTACTTGCAAGAAATTTGGACTTTAAAAAGATTGTTTGATGTTTTGGATGATATCATGTTGTATTGAGTGTTATTTGATGATTGATTGATGTTTGTGAATTTTCGTGAAAAATAATTGAATATCTGTCTCTGGAATTATTTTTATTGGATATTATGGAAAAAATTAAGCAAGTTACTTTTTCACAGAACTCAATTTCGATTTAATTTTTATTAGTTATGATTTTTTGAAGGTTCGAAAAAATCGGGGTTGAGCTGAATCCCACCTGCGCGCGCCGAGAGGCTGCTAGCAGCCCCCTGCGCCTAGGTTTCACGCCCAAGCCAGCCCATGCGTGCCCAGGGACAGCATACTGTACGTACAACTTGCAATTTTTTCGTTTTTTCATGCTTTTTCATGGAATTAACTTTCGATTTTTTGTGTAGTTGTGTATTTATACATTTACTATTCCTAATTCAATTCTAATTATCATAATTAAATTTTTAAATATTTTTTAAATTTAATTCATGATATTAGTGTAATTTGAATTTAAAAATAGTAAATATCTATCGTTTTTTGCTTAATTATCTATCTTTTTTGCTTAATTATCTATCTTTTTTTGCTTAATTATCTATCTTATTTTTAAATTTAAAGTCAGATTTAAATTTTTTAAATTATTTTTTTTTTAATAATTTGAACTTATTTAAATTTAAAATAAGATAACTATAATCATGTAATTTTAAATAGATATAAGATATTTTGCTAACTTTTAAATTTTGTTATTTTATTTATTTAAATTATATTTAAAATCTGAAAAAGATATTCATTTATCGTTTTTAATTTTTTTATTTAATTTTTATTTATAAAATAACATTTAATTTTTAAAAGTAGTTGGCAAATTTTGAAATGATATTTAAGTTGGCTGAAACGTAATTTTTCAAAATTGTAGGTTTAATTTTAAATTTAATTTTTTTTTTGAAATTTCGAAATTTTTAAATTTTTTTTAAATTTTGAAATTTTTTTTTATTTAATTATTTGATTTTTCGAAATTATTTATTTAAAATTAAATAAATCCTACATCCAACTATCCATCTAACCTTGTTGCAAGAGTATGTGTTTTTAGCTTGTCTGTAAGTTTTTAAAACCTATTATTGCTTGATTGAAAATAGCCATGGTTAACTTGTTGAGAGATTCAATGATCTGATTTTAACTCATGGCTCCCTTGGTCAAGTAAATAATTTGTAACAGGTATATTTACAATCTTCTTTCATCTGTGTATGACCTAGCAACATGATAGGACCCATCCAAAGTGTGCCTGTGTGAGCCTATGTGTTTAATTTTATTATAGATGCATATAGGTTGTTGTTGCTAAATAAAATATCATAGTTCTTGATAGATTAAATAATTTTCAAAATATATATTTTTTTTTTATTTATTAATCAAATTTCGAAATTGCATTTCTTAAATGCTGGAATTTCGAATTTTATTTGAAAAATAGATTAAAATTGTAAATAATTTATTTTAATTTTGGACCAACTTAAATCAATGATTTTTTCATTTAATGATTAATTAAAATAAATGAAGTAAAATATACTTTTTTCTTTATTTTATTAATCATTTTTCGAAATTGCATTTTCTAATGCAAGATGATTTTGAATTTATCTTGAAAAATAGATTAAGTTATAAATTAATTATTTATTTTAAATAATTCTTGGATCAACTTAAATCAATGATTTTTTCATTTATTGATTAATTTAAAATAAATTGAATTAAAGTATATTAATAGAAATTGAATTAATTAGTCAAAGGAAAATCTAGATAGATGATATTTTTGCTTGAAGTATTTTTCTAGTGTATTTAATAAAATAGAAAATTAATATTTAAGTTGATTTTCATCATCATACTTAAATATTTGAAATTTTTCTTATATATTTAATTAAATAGGAAAATTATATTTTTTTGTTGTAAATTAATTTTATTAATTAATTTTGGGCCAATAATAAATTAGAATAATTTTCGAGGATTTATTTTTTATTTTAACATGCATTTTCAAAAATTGTATTCTTAAATACTTTAATTTTTCGAAATGCAATATATATATTTATAGAAAATTAAATTTGAGTTGTAAATTAATTTAAATTAATTTTGTAACAACTTAAATTGAATATTTTTCTAAATATTTATTGGAAATTATTACTAAGATGGAAATAATTCATGTTATTTTCATATCCATCTAAGTAAAATTTATAAATATTAAATTAAATTTATATTTAGAATTTTTCATTCTAAATTGCAAATTTTAATTAAATAAATATACATTTAAAATAAATAGATTAAATAAAGAGAATCAAAGAAAATACATCTCTCTTTAAATAATGAGCTTTATTATTAAGATATTCGATCTCCATTGTTGGTTTTACATCGCCTTTGTTTTAGTGAGTAATCCTCCCTAATGGAGGAACGTTCATTAGCAATTTCGCACCGTTTAATCTCGAAAGATAAGTAGTTTGTAAGTGTTTTATATGGTATGGATCACCCTAATGGTGGCGACCATATTTGACTTGCAAATTATGAAACAATGGTGGAAGCTCATAAGATAGAATTGCCTTGACTCTCGCCTAAATGGGACTGATTAAGACTCAAATTTGTACATCTTAAGTCTTTAGTTTTGTATAAAAAAATCAATTTAAATACTTATTTTCATGACTTTAATTGTAAAATTATTTTGATTGAAAATATTTAATTTATTTTGATTTTACATTCTTTTTTTTAGATTTGGATTACAAATGATAAAGTTGTAACTGATTGAAAAGAATGAAGAAAGAAGCCCAATTAGAGAAGCCCAATATGGAAAAATGACCTGTTATATTGTCTACATTTATCCCGAAGGAGAAGCCCATCAAAATGCTCCAACATGATTGTCATCCATCTCAATAAAATAATCCAATATCAAGCTATTATGGTTCGTTAATCTACAATGGGAATATATTAATGATGGGCTTTGTCCATGCATGAGACTCATACTCTTTCTTCTCAATAGCACGTGGTCCGAGCTTGAATTGAATCGATGATTATGAACTTGTGACACATGACAAACATCTCTTATTATTATCATCATATAAGAGAGAATGGGCTTACAGTATATTAATCAAAATGAGGCTACAATATCTCACGCAGTCCACTCTCCCAACAAAACTGCCACGTGGCCCACACCTCTCCTCTAATAGCAGTTGTTTCTCTCTTTCAGTTTCAGCAACACGCAAGGCCCACTTGTTCCACTCCACTTACGCCCATAACACCATTTCATCAGCTTTTTGAAGTCATTTCTCCACTACTCATACTACGAAAATAGCAGAATTAAGGAGAAAATTGACACTATAAATAGGAGTCAATACAATGTAAAAAAAAAGCATCAGATTTTAGAGAGAGTAGAAAGTTACTTTGTCATTTTATTTTTCTCTCTTATTACTATTTTATCTATACTTATTTTAGTGACAAAAATGAGTGTATTAAAATAGTAATATTGGTGAGGTTAGAGTGTAGCTTTTGCAATTCTTATTTCTATTATTGGTATTGATTCTTTTGTGTTTCATCTCCATATCTCATTTTTATTAAATTGTTCTCCATCTTCTAATTTTTCTTCCAAATTCAATAGTATCTTTTATATAAGTTCAGTCATGCTTTTCTTATGTAAGTTAGGCTATTAATATTTTGGTATATTTATTATATTTTATGTCGTTTACTGCATTCTGCCAATAGTGGTATTTTGTCGATTTATGATATATAATATGATATGTTGTTAAGTTAGAGGTGAGATTCAATTTATTCAAGATTATTTAATTTGTGCTCATAATATATATATCTTCCAGTTGTAATTAATGGTGTAGAATTACAACTGTGTTTTGAATTAATATCGGTATTAGAATAGGATTTGCATAACTACATTTCTACCTTACCAAACTCTTTATCTGATCACACTCTTTAACTCATCATTTTATTATTTTTACTTCATTCACATTTCTATCATTTTCTATTTATTCTAATCTTTAGTGGTAATTTACCTCCCTGTGGATACGACATATAGCCCGTTTACTACCGCGATCGCAGTGTAACTAATTGGGCGACATCAGGGACAACGCTGAATTCCAATCTTAATCGAATAAAAGGTTGCTAGAATGTTTAACATTTTAGATGAGCTGACAACTCTATTCAATGGATGGTAGCTTTGACTCTCGCCTAAACGGGACACTGATACCAGGTTGTTGAAAACCTTGGAAATTATTTAGGATTTTATGTTTTAGTATTTTCACTTGTCATTCCTACTTGCTATATGTTTAATAATTTCTGAATTGTGTATGAATTTAAACTGAACCATGTTATTTTCTGTTATTAAGTTGTAGTTTAATTTCGAATCTTCATTGTTGGTCTAACTTGGTTTGTTTATCTAATGAGATAAATCCCTAGTGGATTTTCACCATTAGACATACATAATAGTGTTAGATCTCGAAAGATAAATATTGTACATGCGACATCTAGCTGTTCATCAATAGATGACACCTTAGACTAGTATTTTTACGATATGAAACAAGAAGATTGTATAATAAGATTACTTTGACTTTTGCTAATCGAAGCATCGTTGGATTCTTATTTATAAACGAAATTATCCTAATTCCTCTTAGCTTATTCATTTCGAATTAGCACAATAACATATCATTGGATGAATGGTCTATAAATCATTTCATGTCATTCTATATTTTCTCTTAAGAAATTAAATGAAGAATGTGATTATAATCCCGAAATTCTATTCCCAATTGATATAAATCCTCAATCTTAGAAATCTCCTACTTGTATGGGCAAATCTGACTTAGAGTTTAAATTAGTAATGGTGGTCCAAGAAAGAATTACTCATTATATTTGGTTGAATTTAAGTCTTTGACTTTAATTTTAGAATCCAAACAGAAATTTTCTTATATTTCTATTTCCAGGAAGCAATACAGTTACACTTTCCAAGTGTTCAATATCCATCTTCTCTTAATGGATTCAAACTGTATGGAATATGAGTTTAGTATTCTGTGACCAGGATCCACTTGCACTAGTCTAAGAACTCTTTGATGTAACTATACCTAAATCATCATAACGACACAACCACATTTTTATTAATCTATGGCATTTGTATCTTTTTCATAGTGGATTTGACAAGATTGATCTCTGCAAAGAGTTAATATGCCTATATCCACTGAAAGTAGTTCGTCTCATTCGCAGATGGATGTACATTCAGGCCGGTGGATATGAGTTTTTCGTTGAATTCTTAAAACGATAACTCTAGATATACCTTTTAGCAAAGAAATTTGAAATGTTTGAAAATTTTCATTAATTTCTAGCAATGGTGAAAAACCATTAAGATAAGTGGTTAAAGATCTTGCGAACTGATAGGGGTGGAGAAATAGTTAGTAGATATGCAGTTCAAAGATCATTAATTTGATTTTTGAATTATATCCAAACTTACCTCCCCAGAAATTTCGATTTGCATATTGATAATTAGTTACTAGTCATTGCCTAAACCCTTCTATGGTAATACAATTCCAGAATGATGTAATGGTTGTATACTTAATGTAAATCATTACTAGATTCATGGATGACCTAATCAAAATCTTAAGAAAAGCTAGAACTGTTAACCATGGTTTGTTAGCTATTCTAAGTGATTAGGGGTGGACCATCCCATTGTCAATAGATAAGAAAGTGTTTGTTCAAACAAATACTACTTTTCTAAGAAAATGACTAAGTGTGAAAATCAAGTAGCAAATAAAGGAGATATTTAATTCTTGATTCCAAAAGTGTTCTATCATCTTACATATGATGATCCCATTGCCTCTGTTGTCTTGTCACAACCAAAGAGATCAATACCATTTAGTTTTCTTCGACATAATTCACGGTACCTTGTCGTAGTGGGAGAGTTTCTATGAACTCACCTTCTTATGACTTGGGAGACACTAATGATTAAAATCCATTGTGAGTTTAAACAAGTAATGGATTGTCAAGATAAGAAACTAAGAATAAAAGCCAATAGAACTATGGTTTAATCCATTCACATGGAATAACCTAAATTTTTCTATTACAAGGACATAAAAGGAAATTTTCGTTTATAAGTCTATTCAATGGACATAACAAAACTTCCTGTTCCTAGTATTATAGGTTTGAGTTTATCTAAACCTATGGCTTATGGTATACCTGGTAATTACTTACTCTAATGCAAGCAACTTACTTTAGTAAGATGCTGAAGCATTTTCTTTCTAATGGAAATCTATTGAAGCTTCACAACTTCTTAGACATAGATTTTATTTATCTAAGGAAAAGTCTCAACTATTCCAGAAAAGATAAAGCCATGAAATTTCTTAAATCAACAGCGAGAAATCTTAGATATGCTTTTGTATGCCTTAGACCAGACACCTGCTGTTGAGTGGGAGTAATGAGTAGGTATCAGATTAATCCAGGAGAAGAACATTGGAAGACAATCAAGTAAATCTTAAGATTAAGAAGAGGAACTATATGTTAGTCTATAAGGGTGTGTTTAAAACTCTTAGACTACACCATATCAGATTTTGAAATTTGCCTAGAAAATCTTTCTCATAAGATGGTGATTACTCTGGGGATGGAATAGTGATTTTGGAGAAGTGTAAAAACCTATCTCAAGTCTCTAGGTCTACTAGAGAGAGACTGAATGTTAAAGTTGCAGGAAAGGTACTTATTCAGTCTAAGGAAAGTTCTATACATTTTTGGCACCATTCCAAATCGCCTTAAACTACTAGTGTTATTTCCCGATTAACTAAGAAGTAGTTGCCAAAGATAAAGAATCCAGTATCCCAAGAGAGTAGACATATAGAGAGGAATTTCACATTATCAATGATTTTGTGATTAAGGAAGAGTAATGGTGGAGAAAAGGTTGTGGTTAATTCAACCTTTCATATCCTATTACGAGGAGTTTACTACTCTTACACTTGATTTGTATATCAAGGTGTTGAGATTATTTGAAATGCACATTTTGTTTTATATTAGTGCCAGTGGGAGTCTGTTGGGTTTTATGCCCTAAATAAAACTCATTTCAATATAATCAGATTTACTTATTAATATAGATCAGAAATAACATTTAATGTTGCATGGTTCACATGATTTATTTCATGATTATATGTATATAATGTATGAATTCATCTGAAACCCTTTTCACATATTTGATCCTGTTTATTGTGTCGTCAACACATTGGAAAGTAAACATGACTATGTGAATAAAGTTTCCTAGATTTATCAGACACAGGGTTTTACTGATATGATAATCTACAACAGAGTTTACTTGCATTTGGAGAAGTGCTATGTTCTTTCCAGAGCATTGGTTAAAGTAAAGCTTAGGTTGGATGCATGGAGTATGCATCGACAGGGACAGATATTGAACTTTGACTTAGATTTATTAAACTTACCGTAATATCTATTCAAGTCAATATCGCCTAGTTGATCCTAGATCATATGATCTTAATCCTGTTATGATTACGCTCAATCTTGAAAGGCTATACGTGTTCTTTGATTGGTTAGTTAAGCCTACTTTTAGGTCAGGGTGATACGTACATTTTGGGAACACGGTAGTGCAATTGAGTGGGAGCGCTAGCATAAACATGGAATCTATAGCTTCTATCTGGCGAATAGTAAGCAAAGGATGATCTCCTTCGAGCTTGACCAAACGAACATAAATTGTGGAGTACTCATTTCACATAAGCTGACATATCATTTATACGGGTCAAGTGTTTTAAGGATAAAATACATAGTAGGGTGTTACGGTAATCTAATCCCTTTACAGTGTAGATCATTCATATAGAGGATCATTGATCACATTAGGATTATAACAATGGATAACTAATGATGCGTCTATATGGTGGAACATATAGAGCATTCTATATACTGAGAGTGCTGTAAGCCCAAGTTCTTGTCTAACCTATCTTTTTCATATTTAGATTGATTTTATCTTGATTTAAGCTTGAATATAAAAAGAACAAAATCAAAGATTCAACACCAGAATTTTACAAGCTTCATCTGCACTGAGAACACATCTTAGCCGACTAGTGCTTGGGTTACCCGAACCAGGGTAAATTCATCCACTAATTCTCAAAGGTTCATATTACAATTTCCAATTCTCTCTAAAGGAATCAAATACAACCTTAACAGAAATTAGTAATGAATTACCAACAACAATCAAGAACACTGATTGTTAATGCACAATCCCTTGTGCTGCAACTGAGCTCTTCTTCAACATGTCTTCAACCTGAAATCCCTTCAGATCTGATGATGAAGATGACACTGAACTCCCTTCAGTTTGAACTCAGCAATTCCAGATTCAGATCATTCCGCCATTGATGAACACTCTCAAGCTCCAAGATCTGACCTGCCATAGAACATACAGAAGAAACAAGACGAAAAGAAACGAACGTAATCCCCAAATCTCCGATCAAAAAGTTCGTCAACAAAATACCCAGAAATCGTATTTATACCCAGCTAAACCAAGAAACCCGAAATAGACAGCTGTTACCATCTGAACAATTAAAACCTAAAATATCTTTGCTGACGTGGACTAACACTAACAGTACGAACCCCAGACAAAACACTACGAGACCCAGACGCAACTGGAATGCTACTGGACATAATTTGTCACTATAGAAAATAATAGTTCTAACAATCTCCCCCTTGACAAATTATGGTCAATGACAACAATACCAGTGCGAAACAAAGCAACCATCAAAATATAACAGAGTCTAAACAAACAGAAAAACAAACACTTTAAACAACCAAACAACAAATCCACCACTACCACTTTACACACAAAGGATAAGTATTTCTCCCCCTTCATTGAGCATAATCCATGTCAAATTGTCCCCCTAAGAAAATAAGAAGTTTATCAACGAGCTCCCCCTGAATGGCGACAGAAAATGCAACATAGACTCCTCATTGCAAAGAAATTCCAAAGTATCTATTACAACATTAAAGAAGAAAGACAAACCATCTCACAACATGACCTAAAACATATGGATATTAGATATAAAAAAAATGAGAGATTGACTAAGCAAAACAATCAGATCACCACAATATTACGAATGATGCTACAAATGAGATTTATTTTTATTTCAATCAAAAACATGCCAAATGATATATCTCAAGAATTAACATGTTCAACTTGTAAAGAGGAAACACAATGAGTGGCCTATTCAATTAACAAGTGAGCAATGATCATTTGAGCAAAGAACAAATTCATTCAACTTCACAATGAGCCATACTTAATAAAAAGATGAGACAACTTCTACCAATCCACATATTCACACACTTGAGAAAGACAATAAACAAGGAATTTTTTACAGGATTTTGAACCAAGATTTTTCTTCAGTGTGTGCAAGTGACCTCATGTGAGAACATTGGCTCACTCTCTCAAAATTTTTATTAAGCTGCCCATTTTTTTTTTGCCTTTTTTTTTATCTTTAGACACTCCGGCTCTTTCTTTTGCAACCAGCTACGGCTTTCACTCTCCCTCAGAGATGTAGCCGTCCTCTTTTAATCAGAAATACTAATATAGAAGGAGCATACTACTTATTAGTAAATGGACTAAAGAAAGCTCTTCCCATTGCATCTAAAAGAGGTAGCCTTTTTAGCTTGGGAAAAATAAAGGTTCAAAAGATCCTGAAAAATTCACCTATTTAGAGCTTCCTCGATAGAACTGGAGAACCTGTAGATGGGACATGAAGTGCCTCATAGGAAAAAAATGATAGCAATCAAGGCTTAGCTGAACAAACAGAGAAAGATAATGATCATATACCACAACGAATTAATCAGATAGAACACATAAAAAAAACTTCCCAAGTTGCACACATTAATATGAGAATTCAAGGCTTTATTAAACAAAAATCCAAGAGAGCATCAAGAATAATATGTGATTATCCAATGTATTTTTACTCAACCAATTCTAAAAAAAAATAATATCCGTTATCTATATATTTTGAGTCAACGTGCATTTTGAGAAATGTTTGTGGAACTATCATTATCACACATGAAGACACATAAACAAGCAATGAGGAACACGAGACAACATATCATGTGTGTATCATATTTCTTTTGAAGCAAGGGAGTACGATGTACAACATTTTCAAAACCAACATACACTAGAAAAAAAACATCATCATTTCTTTGTTTAAACCCAAGATTCAACAGTATAAGGTTTAGAAGACCATACCATAGCACTAATAATAGTGAATGAGCTCTTGAAAGACGAGGTGATGATTTAACACTCTTATTTCTTTTGGTTAAAACTTTTGGAATAGCAGTAAAGTCTCCAATATCTGATTTATCCAATGATGCACTATTACATAGGACAACATTGTCCAACAAATAACTACCATCACTAGATCTCTTCCCTATTAAGACTGAGCACCCATTAAATGAAACTAAACAATGAGTTTTAGAAAAACTTACAGTGTAATTTGCATCACAAAGTTGACCGATGCTTATCAGATTTGCCTTGAGTCCTTTCACATACAGTACTTCAGTAAGAGGTGCAGCTCTACTCATCACCAAGTCTCCTTTTCCAATAATATGGCCCTTATTTCCATCACCAAAAGTGACAACTCCCTCCTTTGCTTCTTTGTAATTGACTAACAATTTCTTGTTGCCCGTCATGTGTCGAGAGCAACCACTATCCAAGTACCACTGTCCTTCCAGAAATGCAGACAGTGAAACTTGAGCTACCAACCCAACATTCGATTCACGATCAGCCCTCAATCTCCACTCACATTGAGATCCTTCCTTTCGAGTTTTATTGGGTTTTTGAAAACTCATAGGTCGATTGATCATAGCTTTCAAGTAGTTCTGCAGCTTATAGCATCTGGGTCGAATATGACCCCTCCTGTTACAGAAGTGACACACTGGGATGAATCTCTCCATCTGAGATATATTCTCCGGGGCAATTCTTCTTCCTTCTAACTTCACCTTGGTAGGTCCAGATGGAACATGGAATTTTCTAGTGGGGTCTGAGGACTGAGGTGTCGAGGGAAATGATGATTGATTGTCATCCTTTTTGTCTAGGTTGATCACTGGTGTAATGGACTCTTCTACCCCCAAGTTATCTCCTTGCTTATACAACATCTTGTATCCGATAGAGGTTCGATCACCATAAGGTTTTTGAAGTTGAAGAGTTTGATTGATGGCAGCCGTTCCTGGAGGGATAAACTCTAAAGCCTGTTTAGCTCTTATGAGTTCAGCTGAAAGCTTGTAGATCTCATTGTCCTTCTCATCAAGAAGTTTGTTGAGATTCTTAACAGTGTCCTCCAGCTTGACTTTTTCAGACTCTATCTGCTCCTTGGCACTATTCAGACCTATAATCTGCTTGGTCATATATTCCCATGGAGCAAACATCTCTTCATATGCATTTTGTCTTCCATTACTGTCGACTTCAGACACAGTGGAGACTCCGTCATCCTCAGATTCAACAGACTGATGACTTTGAGCCATGAAAGCCACTACCTGTTTATCCTCATTAGAACTTTTGCTTGCAATAGAGTCTTTTTCTTCGTCACTATCGCTCTAGGTGGCAACAAGGGCTTTCTTCTTTTTGAGAGTGTTAACACACTCGGCCTGAATGTGTCCGAACCCATCACATTCTCTACACTGAATGCCCATGCTCTTATTGTCACTGGGTTGCTGACCATGCCAGAAGTTCCCAAGAGGATTTCTTTTGGAAGCATTTTCCTTACCTTCAGAACACTGTTTCTTGTACTTCTTTTTCAAGAATTTTGCATAGTTCTTGGTCAGCAAATCTACAGCTTCATCTGAGAAACCAGCAGACAAATCTGGGATAGACTTATTTTCTTCTTTGTGAATGAACGCAATATTGTTGTCCCCTTTTTCTTTGTTCACATCCATCTTCTTTTTTTCTTTCTTCCACCTTGTTAATGACATTTCATAATTCTGCAAGGATCCAATCAGTTCATCAAGATCCAGTTCCTCCACGTTTCTCATTTCTTCAATGGAGGTTACTTTAGACATAAATCTCCTAGGTAGAACTCCAAGGACTTTACGAACCAGCTTTGCATTAGAATAAGTCTTTCCCAAAGCATAAGATTCATTTGATATGTCACACAATTTAGCATGGAACTCAGCCACCGTTTCTTCTTCCTTCATTGATAAATCTTCAAACGCTTTTGCCAAAGCACGAAGACGGGATTTCTTTACAGCATCCGTTCCTTCATTTTTAATTCGTAGTTTTTCCCAAGCCTCTTTGGCCATCTCACAGTTTGCAATGACCTTCAATTGATTTGTGGACACTGCATTGAACAAAGCATGCATGGCCTTCGAATTAAAATTGGCCCTCTCCATCTCATCTGGAGTCCACAAGCTCGTAGGTTTTGGTTTGGTGACACCGTTATCCATCATCGTTGGGCATGTCCAACCATCTTCTATTGCCATCCAAACTCTTTCATTCTCCGCCCTCAAGAATGCTCGCATTTTGGTTTTCCAGTATGGGTAATTAGCACCTTCCAGCATTGGGGGTCGTGATGTGGACCCTTCTTCTCTGAACATCTCCATTCCTGTACTAACAAGGAAAAACAAAACAAAGATAGAGAGCAATATACTCCCAGAGTCGTGTCTGGAGAGGGGGTTAGTTCCAACTGGGTGTTGCAGAAAGAAAAAATGCAGAAAAATCAAGAATTGCAGCAACAATAAATTTCAGAATAACGAATCTTGCAAGAACCCTAAGGATCAATATTTCTAACAGAAATAGCTGGCTCTGATACCAAATGTAAGCCCAAGTTCTTGTCTAACCTATCTTTTTCATATTTAGATTGATTTTATCTTGATTTAAGCTTAAATATAAAAAGAACAAAATCAAAGATTCAACACCAGAATTTTACAAGCTTCATCTGCACTGAGAACACATCTCAGCCGACTAGTGCTTGGGTTCCCCAAACCAGGGTAAATTCATCCACTAATTCTCAAAGGTTCATATTACAATTTCCAATTCTCTCTAAAGGAATCAAATACAACCTTAACAGAAATTAGTAATGAATTACCAACAACAATCAAGAACACTGATTGTTAATGCACAATCCCTTGTGCTGCAACTGAGCTCTTCTTCAACATGTCTTCAACCTGAAATCCCTTCACATCTGATGATGAAGATGACACTAAACTCCCTTCAGTTTGAACTCAGCAATTCCAGATTCAGATCATTCCGCCATTGATGAACACTCTCAAGTTCCAAGATCTGACCTGCCATAGAACATACTAAAGAAACAAGACGAAAAGAAACGAACGTAATCCCCAAATCTCCGATCAAAAAGTTCGTCAACAAAATACCCAGAAATCGTATTTATACCCAGCTAAACCAAGAAACCCGAAATAGACAGCTGTTACCATCTGAACAATTAAAACGTAAAATATCTTTGGTGAGGTGGACTAACACTAACAGTACGAACCCCAGACAAAACACTACGAGACCCAGACGCAACTGGAATGCTACTGGACATAATTTGTCACTATAGAAAATAATAGTTCTAACAAGTGCAATTCTAAGTTCTATGCGTGGATTCAACGAAGAATTAATAAGTTAGTGAATTTTAGTGCTAAATTCTTGATCTACTTATTGGAAGCTCGGTTATATAGACCCATGGTCCCCGCACTAGTTGAGATAATATTGCTTGTAAGACTCATATAATTGGTTTTGATTAATCAATTATAATTCTCAAATTAGACTATGTCTATTTGTGAATTTTTCACTAAGTAAGGGCGAAATTGTAAAGAAAGAGTTTTAGGGGCATATTTGTTAATTATGATACTTTATATGGTTCAATTAATAAATATGATAAATGACAATATTATTTAATAATTATTTATAGTTATTAAATAGTTAGAATTGGCATTTAAATGGTTGAATTAGAAAATTGGCGTTTTTGAGAAAATCAGATGCAGAAAAGATAAAACTGCAAAATTACAAAAAGTGAGGCCCAAATCCACTTGTATAGGGCCAGCCACTTTTGTAGGAAATTTAAACTGATATTTTCATTATTTTAATGCCAAATAATTCAAACCTAACCCTAGTGGAATGCTATAAATAGATAGTGAAGGCTTCAGAAAATTTACACAAAATTTCTACACTTCTGATTCAGAAAAAACTGAGCCTCTCTTTCTCCCTATCTTTAGCCGCCATTTCCCTCTTCTTTTCTTCTTCAATATTTCAAAATTCTTAGTGTGAGAATAGTGCCCACACACAGCAAGTGATACCTCAATCATAGTGAGGAAGATCGTGAAGAAAGACTTTCAGCAAGAAGGAGTTTCAGCATCAAAGATTCAGAGAAAGAGATCCAGGTTCAGATATTGATAATGCTCTGCTACAGAAAGGAATCAAGGGCTAGATATCTGAACGGAAGGAGTCATTATATTCCGCTGCACCCAATGTAAGGTTTCCTAAACTTTATATGTGTTTATTTCGTCGTTTTAGAAAGTTCATATTTAGGGTGTTAATCAACATACTTGTGAGTAGATCTAAGATCCTGGTAAAATAATTTCCAACAGGGTATTCTGTCTCATTTCGTAGTGATCATTGTTATGTGCTTAATGACGATAATCAATGTATTTGGCAAGGATTTCGATCCAATGATAATTGTTATACTCTAACTCCTGTGTTTACTTGTCATTCAGCCATCAACAACACCACGGATTTGTGGTATGCCAAGCTTGGACATATTAATTATAAAAATCTAAAAAAATTGTCAAATGCAGGTATTGTTCGAGGTCTACCCAAGCTTCGTAAAGAAAGTGTTGGTAAGTGTGAACCATGTCAACTTGGTAAACAATTAAAAATCTGTCACATACGTGTGTCTGATATCAATACATCAAAAGTATTGGAATTGCTTCACATGGATCTTATGGGTCCAATTCAAGTTGAAAGTTTAAATGGTTACGAGTTGAAAAAGGTTGTAATATTGGGAAAATTGTTTGAATTCGAAGTGATCATGAGTTGTTGAGAGGAAGAATCGAACATTGCAGGAGATGGCAAGAGTGATGTTAAATAGCAAGAAGTTGACAAACCGATTATGGGCAGAAACTATTAACACAGCTTGTTATATAATAAACAAAGTGTTTATTCATCCAGGTACCTCAAAAACATCTTATGAAATTTGGAAAGGTAAACGTCCCAATATTATTCATTTTCATGTTTTTGGTTGTGTTTGTTATGTTTCTAGAGATCGTGAGCATATTGGTAAATTTGACGCTAAAAGTGATGTTGGTGTTTTTATTGGATATTCCTTAAACAGTTGCGCTTATCGTGTTTACAACATGAGAACTGAAACTATTTTGGAATCAGCTAATGTGTTTGTTCATGATTTTAAAGATTTTTCAGAATTTTTCACAGAAACCGAGATAGATAGCTTTATGGATACTCCACCAGAAGCAGCAAAAGTAGATTCTGATGCAGCAGAACTCAATTCTGACAATGCAAATGACGAATCTGCTGCTGCAACTGAGACTGGAGAACCAGAACAGCCTATCTCGACTCATCCAAACATCATCACTCATTCTATCCAGAAGGAACCAAGCACCAGAGTGAAACTAAATCATCCCAAAGATCTCATTCTTGGAAATCCTGAAGAAAGCATGGTAACCCGAAGAAGGTATGTTAATTTGATTAGCTTTCTTTGTTTTGTCTCACAATTTGAACCGAAAAATGTGAAGGAAGCCATGACTTTTGAAGAATTGCTCAATGCAATGCAATAGGAACTCAACCAATTTGTTCGCAACAAGGTTTGGATTTTGGTTCGAAGACCAAAAGGTATCAATGTGATTGGAACAAAGTGGATTTTAAAAAATAAAAGTGTTGAGTTCGGTACAATTGTGAGGAACAAGGCTCGATTGGTGGCACAAGGGTACACACAGGTAGAAGTGCGGGTGTTCGTTGATCAAATGAAAAGTGAGTTTGAAAGGAGCATGGTTGGTGAGCTCACTTTTGTTTTGGGTCTTCAAGTCAAACAAATGGAAGGAGGTACATTTGTATCTCAAAGTAAGTATGCTAAGAACTTTGTCAAGAAATTTGGTCTTTAGTCGGCTAAGCAGGTAAGTACTCCAATGAGCACCACTTTGAAACTGACAAAAGATGAGAATGGAGTAAAGGTAGACACTACTCTTTATCGTAGTATGATTGGTAGTCTATTGTATTTAACTGCTAGTGCTCCTGGTATTTGTTACAGTGTGGGAGTTTGTGCTTGATATCAAAGTAATCCTATGGAATCTCATGTATGTACTGTAAAAATGATTATTCGATATGTTAATAGTACTCTTGATTATTGAATTTGGTATTTTAAAGATACTAATTCTAAGTTAGCTTGTTTTAGTGATGCAGATTGGGCAGGCAATGCTGATGATCGAAAAAGTACAAGTGGAGGTTGTTTCTTTCTTGGAAATAACTCAGTATCTTGGCAAAATAAGAAACAAAATTCTATTTCTTTGTCCACAGCCAAGGCTAAGTACATTGCTGCTGGTAGTTGCTGTACTCAATTGTTATGGTTAAAACAAATGTTGATTGACTATGGATTTGAATTGGGTGTTTTAACTATCTTTTGTGATAACACTAGTGCCATAAATATTTCCAAAAATCATGTTCAACATTCTAGAACAAAACACATTGATATAAGGCATCACTTTATCAGGGAACTTGTTGAAAACAAATCTTTGTAATTAGAATATGTTGATACTGAAAAACAATTACCTGATATTTTCACTAAGGTGGCGTTTGGTTACTAAGTGAAAATGGAATGGGAATGGGAATGGGAATAGGAATAAGAATGGAATGGAATGAAATTTTTATTCTTTTGTTTGGTAAAGACTATGGAATCAACAACGGAATAAGAATTATCATGTTTGGTATTGTATGGAATGGAATAGAACTTTTATTATTTTGACTAAATTACCCTTTACTCTTCAAAAATTATATTTATTTTATTAAATTACCATTATTTTATAAATTGAACAAATAAATAATATTCTTAGCAAAAAAAAATATATTTATCATGTGATGGAAATGTGCACATTCTCAAACTTAATTATTAAAAAAATAAAATAATAAAATTACATATAAATATTAAATAATTAGTAATATGATGGTAACATCCAAAAAAGTTAGAAGTGGAGGAGGATTGATAGGGTAAAATAGACTTTTGTTAGTATGGAATTAGCTTTCAAGTGATTTTGTAGTGGAAAAGTAAATCCTTAGTTTAGGTGAATTGTAATTCCTTTGGAATGAGCTTTCAAGTTCTAATAAAGAAACCAAACACTTGATTGAGCTTTCTTAAGGAATAGCAAGTCCATTCCAATGCTCATTCATGTGAACCAAACACCACCTAAGGTCCTAGACTCAAGTTGCTTTGACTCCCTCTGAAAATCTTTGGGAGTTTGCATTGTCTAATCTCTCTTGTTCTTGTTTTTCTACAATATTGTTAAGTTATTCTTTGCTTGCATCTAATCTTATTTCATTCTACTTTGACAAATCTTGTTTATGCTTTTGGATTATAATTAGTTAGGATCTCATTCTTATCATACCTTTTGAGGTTGAGTTAAAAGTTTCTTGTTACTTCTTACATGTTTCTGGGATTAATTAATGTTCTTATACAAAGTTGAGCGATTTTTGTTTCAGTTACTTGTCAGGCCCCTTGCTGGAATAGAGCTACCCATACTGAGGTGAGAAAGCCATCTTTTGAGTAAGCTAGAACATTGTAATTAGCAACTATGATGAAGATGCAGTACCATTGAAAAGGGCTACCTTCAGTATGGTGTGATAGCATCTAGTTGCGGGATCAAATTGAAAAAGGCAAAAATGAAAATCTTGACAAGGACAATGATCCTATTTTCACTGCACACAGTTATGTCTGACAAGTGTGTACAAGTTTGTAAGTCTCCTCTACTAATATAAAAATCCTAGTTCACATTTTTTTAGTAACATGCATATCTTTTTCCTCAACATCTACTAATGGTTTGTTCTTGAGATACTAATTAGCTATTCACTTTTGAAAGCATAACATGTATTTTTGTCATTTGTAATAATTTTTGATTAAATTGCTTGGTTTAGAATTCTTTATATTTATTGTACATACTTTATTATATTTTGTATTATTCTCGGTTTTCAAAAAAAAAAAAATAAATAAATAAAAATAATGAGAGGGAGGCACTGGTGACTTGGATCATGGGCTAAGAAAATTTGTGCTTAATTGGTAAGTTTCAATATTTATTCTTCATTGATTTATTTTGATATATTTCCATTTAAAGTTTGATAATATATTATTGTAATTGATCTTGAAGGATTTTTTTAAATTAGTTTTTTTTTGGAAAATATCTTGGTAGTTCTAGTTTCCTTTTATTTATTTTTAAATAAAAAAAAAAGAGAAAAGTATAATTTTGGAAAAAGAGTGGGCGGTTTCCCTTTTTGTTCATGAGCTGGAGGTTATTCAAATATCAAAATTGGTTTTTTTTTTTTTGCTTCACCCTTTCATGATTATTTAAACCAATTTTCCTTGTCATTTATTCTCACCACCTACCCGATTCTCTTTCTTTGTTTTCTTGCCTTCTTGTTGTTGTTTCTTTCTTTCAGATAATCATGGTTAGAACAAAGAACATAGGGAAACCAAAACGGGTGGAAGAAACCGATTCAACCCCCTCGAATGATCCTCCTGTTGCTCCAATCTTGCTGCCTGCTACTGCAACTGCTTAGAAACCAGGAGATTCATCGCTTCCTCAGCGTGAATCTCAGCCCGTGAAGCCCAAGCTGAAAAGAATTCCTAAACAAGTCGTAAGAAAATTTGTGCGGCTCTAAAAATGTTGGACTTCATCCTCTTCATCTTCGAAAGAGTCTCCTCCACCTGCTACATCATCTCCTCCTGCTGGAACAGAGGAGGGAGTTGCTGCATCAACTCCAACTGGTCCTTCCACTCGCACTCGTGCCCAGCAAGCTTCTATCGAGAAGACATAAAGCCATGACAAGCTAGTTCCTCCAGCGAAGAAACTTAAGATGAATCCCCCTTCGATTTCTTCATGTTCTGAAGAAGAAGAACCAATGGAGGACTCATCTGTTAACTCCGTGTCTCTCCATTCTAAAAAAGAGATTCCTGACGACATTGGAGTCTCCTCGGACAGTGAGGAAACTGAACTCAAACCAGAGCCTCCCTTGACCAAATCTGCTCCAGCGCCTTCTCGTGCATCTTCAGCAGCCAAGGCTTCTGTTGCTGCCAAAGGCAAGCAGCCTATGAAGGACTCTTCTCCTGGTAATATTTCTACATCTCATGCTGTCAGTTCTCGATTTTACTTTCGTGATAATGAGTGTGATTGGAATATTTATGCTACCCGAAAGTTTGAAAGTGAAAGCAATTATGATTTGCATGCTCATAGGGTATATGGTATTGTTAAGTTTGTTCAATACCATCAATGGGAAAACACTCTCAATGGTTTTGAAAGGTATATTGAAAATATTGTCAAAGAATTTTATGCTAACTTGTTGGATGATTTTCTTGATGAGAATTTTGCACTCTTTCGAAAAGTGTATGTTAGAGGACATTGGTTTTCCTTTGTTGGAAAGGATATTGCCAAACCTTTGCAACTGCTAGAAAATATAACAAATGCTATAATGTCTATGGATCGCCAATTGATGCTCACTAAACTCACTGGTGCACGAGTTGGATGGAAATCTGGAGAGAGTCTTTGAATTACACATCTTACCTATGCTCATGCATCTCTCATGAGGTTTGCACTTAACAATTGGCTTCCCAATACAAACAAAATCGTGGTGTCTCAAGATGGGGCCTCATTCCTCTTCCGTATCACCTCGGGAGCTTCCATCAACTTAGCCTCATATATTTTGAATCAGATTGTGTCATTTCGGAGAGGTAAAAAGCGAACTTTTAAGCTTGTGTTTCCAAATTTAATCTATAAAATTCTGTCATCTCAGAAAGATGTGGCCCAATCTCATGAAACTCTTGAGCCTCCCCTGACTGGAACCATATTCCAACCCTCGGAGTATTTTTATGGAGCTTTACCAAAAAGGCCTAAAGCTGGCGTTGCTTCCATGGAGGAGGTTCAGCAAGAGATGTCCAAGTAGCTGTCCTCATTGATCAAGCTTTATGGGGCATAAGTTTTTCTTTCTTTTTTTTTTATGTTTTTGTTGGACATAATTTTATATTTTCTTGTCTTTTTGTCTTTGGCCCTTGGATAAACAAAAAGGGGGAGTAAAAGTTTGTTTTTAGCTGTGTTTGTCTCAACTCTAGATCCTTTTTCCTGGGGGAGTTGTGTTTAGTACTTGTGAACTATTTTGGATTGAAAGTTAGCATGTTATTTTGATATTTTTTATTTTCGATTGTGTTAGTGAGGGGAAGTTGTTATTTGTTCTTGCTAATTTTAATTTGTAGGTAATTATGTGTTAAAAAATATTTTGTTCATCTAAAGTGCCAAAGGGGGAGAATGTAAAGTCCTTTTTTGGCAAGTTAGTTGACAAAATATTTTTCTTTTATGGTAAGATTTCACTAATACCTGATATTCTTACCTTGTATATTCAATTTTAGGTTCTCTTTTCCATGTTAGGAATGTTGCACTTTTCAGTTGAACTTTCCTTTGTTTGGAAACTTCTTGTAGAAGAAGCAATTCTGTGATGGAAAGTTGGTTTTTAAGGAAACTTTGATTATTGTATTTTCCTTATTGAATTCGATTGTATCTTTATTCAATCAAAATATATAATCTGTTTATGGTAGGAATCAAGACTTATTAGAAGATCGGACCCGATTATAGTAAGTTTCCATTTTCTGGTCAGATTTGTTGCGTCAACTTCCGATTCTGATGCTGTGGATCATGTTTATCTTAGGAAAGTTTTGTTCAGCTGTAGATTCAATCTTGTAGCTATCTCTAGCGTTTCTATGTTCTATAAATAGGACCTAGAGAGCAACCATTCGAATTAGCTATTCCATTATTCATGTTTTGCATTTTTCTTATTTGTGAGGAGAGTTTCTTTGTTATGTGAGAGCCTAGTTGTTCATCTAGGTTCTAGTATTTTATATATCAATTCTAACTCTGTCCTAGAGGTTGTTAGAACGACTTGAGTAAACAAGAAGTGGTCTTCGGGAGAAGACTTGTTGAAGCCTTACTTCAAGAGGAAGTAAGCACTTTGTTCTTCGAGAGAAGACTTGTTGAAGCCTTACTTCGGGAGGAAGTAAGCACTTTGGTCTTCGGGAGAAGACTTGCTGAAGTCTTACTTCGGGAAGAAGTAAGCACTCACACTTCAAAGACGAAGGGAGTTCGGGCTTGAAGGTGTTTCAGAAGTTAGATTCATAAAGTGCATTACAAAGGATTGCGACAATAATTTAGAGGGAGTCTAAACTTGTTTAAGTCAATTGTCTTTGTAATTGTTGATACTTTATTAATTGATTTCATTCTTTGGGCATGGCCCCGTGGACTAAGAGTGTTCGGGAGAAAACTGATACCACGTACAAATCTCTTGTGTCAAGTTATTTAATTTTCTGCAAATATTTTTATATTTTGCCTGTTCTATTTTGTCGCTGCAAAACTTGTTTCTGCAGTAACAGAATTACATTCTGCTTCTGCGGACGTATACATTTTTTATATTTTCGTAGATATTATTAACATTTGCAAAAACTCAATTTTTCAACATTAATTAAATTATGTTCGATCCAAATACTTTATTACACTAATATAATACCTCTCTAAGGGCAACTCCAACGTAACGGAAGAACATCAAATATGTTGTTATATTCATTTTCAACCAAACTGTGTAATTGGCACTAAAATGCTGATTTGTTACCGTATTATTGCATATATGCAGTAACCACAACAAAGCTTTTGTTTTTTTTTTTTTATTTTAATATTAATATGCATTTAATTTTTGTGTTATAATATAACATATAGAATGTTTTATTTTATTAAAAAGAAATATAATTATAAAAAGTATAAAATATGGTATAATTTTTAGTGTTATGGTTGGAATGAAAAATAAATATAACATCATATTTATTGTTAGTGCAACACTAAATTTATTATTATGGTTGAAAATAGGTACTAGACACTAATATACTGCGTTTTTCTATTTCTCTAAATATAATTGTTTGTAAGTACTTGTATACATGCATGATATACATGCTCCTAAAGACTAATCTTGTTCTTATATACGGCTCTTGGAAGTTTGAAGGTTCAATTAATTGAGCAGCAACTAATATTAATTAGGAATTGTAGAAATAGAGTAGGCATAGAAATATGATACACCTTAAGAAAGATATTAGTGGTGTTGGAGCCTTGTACATGATTTATTATGATTCTCTCCTTATAGTGCAACCCACCCTGCAGCTAGCTTTCTCTTCAAACAACTAAATTTTCCATGTTATTCACATGCTACTATTGTACGAAGTAATAAATTTTCATTATAACACTCTCCAACCACTACGCACCAAGTGCATGGATTAAAATTAGGTAGGAGTGTCCCCATTATACTTATTAATTATTAACCAATCTGCACGATCCAATCTAATTCAATCCACAAAGTGCGGATATCCGTCCTTGTGCAGATTAGATTGGATTAGAAAATTCAAAATCCACACTTGTGCAGATTGGATGTTGATTAACATATAAAAGTAACCAATCCAATCCAATTCACACATATTTATAAAAAAAAATTAAAAAATTATATATACAAATACTATTTTAATATAAAATAAATAGTAATTTAAAAGCCTAATACATATAATACAATTATATTTCAAAACTTAATAAATCAAGTATATATTCTATTCTTATATATAATTTAAAATAAAATTAACATTTCTGTGTACATATAATTTTTTTCTTCCTTTTGTTATTTACTATTTTACTTATTTTAATGTATTGTTGAAGGCATAAAATAACTATAATTTATTTTATTTTGTGGCTAGTTATGTGAAAGAAAAATATTTTTTTCATAAATATTAAATAATTTAATATTAAAAAGTAACCAATCCAAAATAACCAATGTGCGGATTGGATTTGAACTGTTGTACGGATTGGATTGGATCCAGAAAATAAAATCCGCACATAGTGCGGATCGGATACACTATGAGCAAAATAGTGCAGATTGGATTGAATGAACACCCCTACTCTCGCTCCACCTCCACATATCCCCCTTAAGGGGTGGGGTGAGAAATCTCAGTTTGAGTCCGTAATCCCATAAAGATTCTATTAATTTATTTAAAAACAAATAAAAATAAATAATATAAAATAAAAAAAATAATATATATAATTCAAAACATACAATATTTTCTAACATAAATAAATACATTTAAAAAGTTACTAAAAAATTACAAAAAAACATAAACATATATGTATAATAACTAAAATAATATTACAATACATATTTATTGTAAAGCCCGCTTAGTTAATTTGGAAATTAGCAGTTATTTATGTTAATCAGGAAATTATTTATAGCTATTTAAATAATTTATTATGGAATTCAGATATGCATAATTATGTTATCAGCAGTTTTTATATTTCGCATTTCCGGTGTCCGGTATTTTGGAACGCGGCGTTTGGCTCAGTAGAGATCACAACTTAGTATGTTAGTATGTTGGGGACGGGTTTTAGACATTGGGAATGTCGGGAATGGCCGGGAATTTAGAATGTCCCAAAAATACCCCCTTTAGTGGTTATTATGTGGTTTTAGTATGGAGGGGCAAAATGGTCTTTTTGCCCCAATGATATTTTGTCTTATGTGATTTTTAAATGGAAATTAAATGTTTATTTTAATTATTTTCTTGGCTGAAATGATTTTAATTAAATGGCATTACTATTTTAAGTTCCTTCATTTTTCACACTTAGAGAAAAATAGAAATTTTCAAAAAGAAACACTCTCTTTTCCTCTCTAACTTTCGGCTGAAGCTTTTGGAGTGCATGAACTGAATTCTCTTTGATTTTCCAAGCAACTTTCATCCATTCTTGAGACTCTTTGCAAGCTAGGTTAGCTCATCCTCTTCCTTTCTTAAAATTCTTGAGTTTTGATGAAATTATGAGTAAATGCATGTTAATTTTGAATGTGTTGCTGCTGCTTGTGATTGTTGTTATTTTTATGTTCAAATGCTGGATTATTTATGCTTAGTTAGGTTGGAATGCATGCTAGATAGGTTGTGCAAAGTTTGGAAATTTTCTATGCAAAATGTGTGATTTTGAAGATGAATTGTGTAATCTGTTGCTGGGTTATTGTTAATGTTTTTGATTGTTTTCTGGGGTAATATTATGCTAGTTTAAGGTGGATTAAGCTAGTGGATTGCTTGTTTAGTTGGTTGTACTCAAGCTTGAGTTTGGAACTCAAAGCTTGAGCTTTAATGGTGAATTTCGTGTATGAGGTTTCTGGGTAGGGTTGATGCTTTGGTTTTGTTATTTGGGACCTATTGAGGAGGTCTGGAAAGTTTGGGACCATTTGGGTTCGAAATGGTCAAGATATGGGAATTTTTGGTTGCTGCCTGCGAGGAACCGGAATTCCGGTTGAGCATCCGGAATTCCGGATGGGGGTTCAGATTTTCCCAGAACCGGAATTCCGGTTGGGCAACCGGACTTCCGGATGGGGGATTTTTCAGAACCCTAGTTTTCCTCGTTTTTGGGTTTTTAGGGGTATTGCCATGCTTTTTATCGATAGGGAAACTTTTAGTTTCGAGTTTTAGTCCCCGGGAAGTGATTTAGCGTGTCACTTATAGCGTTGTGGTTTTTATGGTTTAGGAGCCAGTAATCCGCCGTTCAGCTTCAGTTCCAGTCAGGTTGACCGCACACCCGAAATCGAATCCGGGTAAGATTAGTATAACAAGATATGCATATGTAGTTTACATGTTTAGCGTGCATGTAGGAAGCCTGTTAGTTTACATTGGATATGTATTTAGGCTTCGAACCACCCAACCCTGTCACGTCGGTACAGGCTGGAGTATGACCAGCAGCCGGAGTATGACTGGTTCGACCGATCAGGCTGACACTGGTTGGTGGTTCGGCTATTGACCTATCCCGTCGGTACAGGCCGGAGTATGACCAGCAAATGAGTATGACCGGTTCGACCGATCGGAGGATACTTGTCAATAGTGCCGTCCCCTGAACGTTCAAAACTCAGTACCATGTTGGACATGGCAGTAGTGCTCAGTACCATGTTGGACATGGCAGTAGCGGGACTCAGTATCGTGTTGGACACGGCAGTCAGTTTTATGTATGATATTATTATGCTTTTCTTACTGAGTCTGTCGACTCACAGTTTACGTTGCATGTGTAGGTAAAGGCAAGGCAGTTGCTGATGGACCGTGAGCGAGCTTATGGGATTGTACATGTCGGGGCGGTTAGGCCTGGAGCGTACGATCCTCGGGACAGCACGGCTGAGATTTTGTAATTGTCGTTAGACGACTTTATTTTGATGTAAAAGTTGAACAGTGAAAACGTTTGTAAATATTTTTATAAATCGGGATCCCGAGACTTTTTGCAAAATGGTTTATAAGTTTAATGAAAAAGCAAAATTTTAATTAATCACGTTTTTCCATAAACCTCGTTGATTAGCAACGAGCTGCACAGTACGTTTAAAAATCACGTAATACGCCTAAGATAGTTAGGGTGTTACAATTTGGTATCAGAGCCGCCAGGTTGTCTTCCGAAGATCGTCACGACATGTACAATCGTCATCGCCAGCTAGCTCGGTTCACGGTTCGCAAGCCTTTATTGCTTTAGTAGTTTATTTTATTCGGCTTATGAAAAAGAAAAGCCTGTTAGGAAGCATGTTAGTAGCCCGATAGTAGAATAGGCGCATGTTTCATTTCTAATTTCCAAATTAAGCGGCATTAGTAAGCTCGCCACCCCGAATACGACCTGATATGCCAACTCTTGGTTTCGCAGGCGGTTCTAGCTAGATGGACGCCAGGCGGACCACGAGGAGTCAGGGCAACTCAGTGGGGTCGAATCAGGGAGAGGGAGCTCGGTTTCCCCCACCTGCTAGGGGCCGAGGCAGAGGTCCCCGAGGCAGGGCTCGTGGTCGGGGTGATGAGAACCCGCCACAGGCTGCCCAGGCTCCCCCAGCCGATCAGGGAGCCCCGAACTGGGAGTTGCGGTTTGCGGAGATGCAAGCCAGGATCGAAGAGCAAGACCTCGAGATTCAGAGGTTGAGACAGCAGGGTGCTCCTGCAGTTCCAGTGCCAGTAGTTCCAGTGGCACCTGCCCCTGCTGCCCAGGCCGAGATGGTAGTGGCGGCCCACAGATTGGAACCTTTATATGAGCGGTTCCGGAAGCAAGCACCTCCGGTATTCCTGGGAGGTCCAGATGTGTCGAAAGCCGAGCAGTGGCTTACGGTGATCACCAGAATTTTGAACTTTATGGGTGTCACCTAGAACGCGACGGAGTGGTGTGCGCCACCTTTCGGTTCCGGGAGGATGCCCCGGTATGGTGGGACATGGTGTCTCGGCATTCACGATGTCACCACCATGACTTGGGAGAGGTTCCAGGAACTTTTCAACGCGAAGTACTACAATGAGGCGGTTAGAAGCGCCAAGAGAAAGGAATTCGTTCACCTGACTCAGCGGGAGAACATGAGTGTCACTGAGTATACTACTCAGTTTGACCGTTGGCGAGGTTAGCCTCGGGAATTGTGCCGACCGACTTCGGCGAAAGGAGAAGTATCTGGACGGGTTGAATCCCAAGATCAGGCATGACTTGATGATTACCACTGACGACAGCACCACCTACGCTCAGATGGTGGAGAAGGCACTGCGAGCTGAGGGCGCAGTGGGATGTATGTCAGATTCAGCCAGTACTCCGGTCGGTGGCGGAGCTCCTACCCCTCCTGCATCAGGATTTAGCAGGGGGAGTAGTGGTTCGGCCATTGATCAGAGGAAGAGGGCACCCACTGCTTCCGGCGGCTCGAGTCAGAACAAGAGGTTCCGGGGGAACCAGAACAGAGGCAGTCGTCCCGGTGGTAATGAGACTCGCTTCTCCTATCCCGAGTGCCCTATCTGTAAGAGGCATCATCGGGGAGAGTGCAAGGGGCAGGGATGCTTCCATTGTGGCATGCCCGGGCACTTCAAGAGGGAATGTCCCCAGCTCCGGCCAGAGGCACCGAGAGCTCCAGCGATGCCCACTCCAGCCAGGGTATTCGCGATCACGCAGGCTGATGCAGATGCCAGCCCATCAGTTGTTACAGGTCAGATTCTTATTAACGACTCGTTTTATTCAGTGCTGTTTGATTCTGGGGCTACACGTTCTTATGTGGCGGCCAGAATCTTTAGTAAGTTGGGTAGACCCTATGATAGATATGAGTCAGGGTTTGGAACCCTGTTACCTGGCGGAGAATTGGTTATCTCCAATAGGTGGATTAGGTCTATGCCGATCAGGATAGATGGTAGAGAGTTGAGCGCTGATCTGATAGAGATGAGCTTAGTCGAATTTGATATTATTTTAGGAATGGATTTCCTATCTAAATATTCGGCGAGCATTGATTGCAAGAGGAAGATGGTGGTCTTCCAACCGGAAAGTGAAGAACCGTTCGTATTTGTGGGTTCGGTTCAGGGATCTCGGATCCCGGTGATCTCGGCTATGTCAGCGAGAGAATTATTGCACGGTGGGTGCTTAGGGTTTCTGGCCGTGGTGGTGGACACCACTCGGCCAGACACCATTCGGCCAGAGGACATCAGAGTGGTTCGGGAATTTTTGGACGTTTTTCCCGAAGAACTTCCAGGGTTACCACCTCATCGGGAGATCGACTTCGTGATTGACTTGGCACTGTGGGTGGATCCGGTTTCTAAAGCCCCGTATAGGATGGCTCCACCGAACTTAAGGAGTTAAAGATTCAGCTCCAAGGGTTGCTTGACATAGGGTTCATTCGGCCCAGTGTGTCACCCTGGGGAGCCCCGGTTTTGTTCGTGAAGAAGAAGGATGGATCTATGAGGATGTGCATCGACTACAGAGAGTTGAACAAGCTGACGGTGAAGAATAAATATCCATTACCTAGGATCGATGACTTGTTCGATCAGCTTCAGGGGAAGACGGTCTTTTCTAAGATTGACCTCCGTTCGGGTTATCATCCGTTGAGGATCCGAGAGGAGGACATTCCAAAGACGGCTTTCCGCACTAGGTATGGACACTACGAGTTCCCCGGTTATGTCATTCGGACTAACCAATGCTCCCGCAAAGATTCATGGACCTGATGAACAGAGTATTCAAGGATTTCCTCGATATCTGTGTGATTGTGTTTATCGACGATATCCTCGTGTACTCTCAGTCAGAAGAGGAGCATGAGTTACATCTTCAGATGGTACTGCAACGACTTCGAGAACATAGACTCTACGCCAAGTTCAAGAAATGTGAGTTCTGGTTGTCTCAGGTGTCCTTCCTAGGGCACATTGTGAGTAAAGATGGGATCAAGGTGGATCCCGGGAAGATCGAATCCGTCAGGGATTGGCCGAGACCGAAGACAGTGACAGAGATCAGAAGCTTTTTGGGATTAGCTGGGTATTACCGTAGGTTCGTGGAGGGGTTCTCCAAAATTTCAATGCCCCTAACCGAGCTTACAAAGAAGAATCAGCGATTTATCTGGACAGATAAATGCGAAGTTAGTTTTCAGGAGCTGAAACAGAGATTGATTACTGCTCCGGTACTAGCTTTGCCTTCGGACGAGGAGAAGTTCGTGGTCTATTGTGACGCATCCAAACAGGGTTTGGGGTGCGTATTGATGCAGGCCGACCGGGTTATCGCTTATGCCTCCCGTCAGTTAAAGGATTATGAACAGCGATACCCGACTCATGATTTAGAATTGGCCGCAGTGGTTTTTGCACTGAAGATTTGGCGGCATTACTTGTATGGTGAGAAGTGCGAGATCTATACCGACCATAAAAGTCTCAAGTATTTCTTTACTCAGAAAGATTTGAACATGAGACAGAGGCGTTGGTTGGAGTTAGTGAAGGATTATGATTGTGAGATCCTTTACCATCCCGGGAAAGCCAATGTTGTGGCCGATGCCCTGAGCAGAAAGGGTCCCGGGCAGGTAGCTAGCATGGTTCAGATCTCACCTCAGCTAGCAGAGGATATGGTCAGGTCCAGCATTGAGTTTGTGGTAGGTCAGCTACACAACTTAACGCTGCAATCTGATCTGTTAGAAAGAATAAAAGTTGCTCAGACGACAGATCCGGAGTTAGTGAAGATCCGAGATGAGGTATTGGCTGGTCAAGCCAAGGACTTTTCAGTGTCAGATAGTGGGATGCTTTTGTATAAAGCCAGGGTTTGCGTCCCGAACAGTGTGGACTTGAGGAACGAGATCTTTGAGGAGGCTCATTCTACCCCATATTCTCTGCATCCCGGCACCACCAAGATGTACCAAGACTTGAAACCGTACTTCTGGTGGAACGGTATGAAGAAGAATTTGGTAGAATTCGTATCGAGATGCCTCACATGTCAGCAGATCAAGGCTGAACATCAGAGACCAGCAGGGTTGTTGCAGCCTCTAACCCTACCGTAATGGAAATGGGAGGATATTACTATGGATTTTGTGGTCGGGTTACCTAGGACCACGGGTATGTATGATTCCATCCGGGTAGTGGTGGACCGATTTACGAAATCGCTCATTTTCTCACGGCCGAACGACGTTTACAAAGTGGATCGGTTGGCGAGTTATATGTCGTGGAGATAGTGAGACTTCACGGGGTACCGAAGTCTATAGTCTCGGACAGGATCCGAAATTCACCTCCAAATTTTGGCGTAGTTTGCAACGGGCAATGGGTACGAAGCTAAAATTCAGTACAGCATTTCATCCTCAGACAGATGGTCAGTCCGAAAGGACAATTCAGATATTGGAGGACATGCTGAGAGCCTGTGTTATGGACTTTGAGGGTTCATGGAATAAATACCTACCGTTAGTAGAGTTCTCATACAACAACAGTTACCAGAGTACAATAGGGATGGCACCCTACGAACTGTTGTACGGTAGGAAATGTAGATCCCCTATCCACTGGGATGAGACAGGGGAGAGGAAATACCTAGGTCCAGAGTCAGTTCAACGGACCAATGAGGCAATAGAGAAGATTAAAGCTAGAATGCTTGCCTCCCAGAGCGGACGAAGAGTTACGCATCCGAAACGTAGAGATGTTGAGTTCCGAGTAGGGGACCATGTGTTTTTGCGAGTATCTCCGATGAAGGGGATTAAACGTTTCGGGAAAAGAGGCAAGTTATGCCCTAGATTTACAGGACCTTTCGAGATTCTCGAGAAGATAGGTCAAGTGGCATATCGGTTAGCATTGCCTCCAGCTTTATCAGCAGTGCACAACGTATTTCATGTCTCAATGTTGAGAAAATACGTTTCAGACCCCTCTCATATACTCAGTTATGAGAGCCTTCAGCTTCAGTCAGATATGTCTTATGAGGAACAGCCAGTGCAGATCCTGGATAGAAAGGATAAAGTCCTTCGGAATAAGACCATAGCTTTGGTCAAGGTTCTCTGGAGAAACAGTAAGGTGGAAGAAGCCACCTGGGAGCTAGAATCAGATATGCGAGCTCAATATCCAGAGTTATTCAGGTTAGATTTCGGGGACGAAATCCTTTTAAGGGGGGGATAGTTGTAAAGCCCGCTTAGTTAATTTGGAAATTAGCAGTTATTTATGTTAATCAGGAAATTATTTATAGCTATTTAAATAATTTATTATGGAATTCAGATATGCATAATTATGTTATCAGCAGTTTTTATATTTCGCATTTCCGGTGTCCGGTATTTTGGAACGCGGCGTTTGGCTCAGTAGAGATCACAACTTAGTATGTTAGTATGTTGGGGACGGGTTTTAGACATTGGGAATGTCGGGAATGGCCGGGAATTTAGAATGTCCCAAAAATACCCCCTTTAGTGGTTATTATGTGGTTTTAGTATGGAGGGGCAAAATGGTCTTTTTGCCCCAATGATATTTTGTCTTATGTGATTTTTAAATGGAAATTAAATGTTTATTTTAATTATTTTCTTGGCTGAAATGATTTTAATTAAATGGCATTACTATTTTAAGTTCCTTCATTTTTCACACTTAGAGAAAAATAGAAATTTTCAAAAAGAAACACTCTCTTTTCCTCTCTAACTTTCGGCTGAAGCTTTTGGAGTGCATGAACTGAATTCTCTTTGATTTTCCAAGCAACTTTCATCCATTCTTGAGACTCTTTGCAAGCTAGGTTAGCTCATCCTCTTCCTTTCTTAAAATTCTTGAGTTTTGATGAAATTATGAGTAAATGCATGTTAATTTTGAATGTGTTGCTGCTGCTTGTGATTGTTGTTATTTTTATGTTCAAATGCTGGATTATTTATGCTTAGTTAGGTTGGAATGCATGCTAGATAGGTTGTGCAAAGTTTGGAAATTTTCTATGCAAAATGTGTGATTTTGAAGATGAATTGTGTAATCTGTTGTTGGGTTATTGTTAATGTTTTTGATTGTTTTCTGGGGTAATATTATGCTAGTTTAAGGTGGATTAAGCTAGTGGATTGCTTGTTTAGTTGGTTGTGCTCAAGCTTGAGTTTGGAACTCAAAGCTTGAGCTTTAATGGTGAATTTCGTGTATGAGGTTTCTGGGTAGGGTTGATGCTTTGGTTTTGTTATTTGGGACCTATTGAGGAGGTCTGGAAAGTTTGGGACCATTTGGGTTCGAAATGGTCAAGATATGGGAATTTTTGGTTGCTGCCTGCGAGGAACCGGAATTCCGGTTGAGCATCCGGAATTCCGGATGGGGGTTCGTATTTTCCCGGAACCTAATTCGGTTGGGCAACCGGACTTCCGGATGGGGGATTTTTCAGAACCCTAGTTTTCCTCGTTTTTGGGTTTTTAGGGGTATTGCCATGCTTTTTATCGATAGGGAAACTTTTAGTTTCGAGTTTTAGTCCCCGGGAAGTGATTTAGCGTGTCACTTATAGCGTTGTGGTTTTTATGGTTTAGGAGCCAGTAATCCGCCGTTCAGCTTCAGTTCCAGTCAGGTTGACCGGCACACCTGAAATCGGAATCCAGGTAAGATTAGTATAACAGTATGCATATGTAGTTTACATGTTTAGCGTGCATGTAGGAAGCCTGTTAGTTTACATTGGATATGTATTTAGGCTTCGAACCACCCAACCCTGTCACGTCGGTACAGGCTGGAGTATGACCAGCAGCCGGAGTATGACCGGTTCGACCGATCAGGCTGACACTGGTTGGTGGTTCAGTGCTATTGACCTATCCCGTCGGTACAGGCTGGAGTATGACCAGCAGCCGGAGTATGACCGGTTCGACCGATCAGGAGGATACTTGTCAATAGTGCCGTCCCCTGAACGTTCAAAACTCAGTACCATGTTGGACATGGCAGTAGTGCTCAGTACCATGTTGGACATGGCAGTAGCGGGACTCAGTATCGTGTTGGACACGGCAGTCAGTTTTATGTATGATATTATTATGCTTTTCTTACTGAGTCTGTCGACTCACAGTTTACGTTGCATGTGTAGGTAAAGGCAAGGCAGTTGCTGATGGACCGTGAGCGAGCTTATGGGACTGTACATGTCGGGGCGGTTAGGCCTGGAGCGTACGATCCTCGGGACAGCACGGCTGAGATTTTGTAATTGTCGTTAGACGACTTTATTTTGATGTAAAAGTTGAACAGTGAAAACGTTTGTAAATATTTTTATAAATCGGGATCCCGAGACTTTTTGCAAAATGGTTTATAAGTTTAATGAAAAAGCAAAATTTTAATTAATCACGTTTTTCCATAAACCTCGTTGATTAGCAACGAGCTGCACAGTACGTTTAAAAATCACGTAATACGCCTAAGATAGTTAGGGTGTTACATTTATATATAAATAATTAATTAAAAAAAATTATTAAACTAGGCGCATCTATTGGGGTTGCTATCCCTTTCCCGCTACTTAGCACTCGCGAGGATTAAAAGTTATCTCTGCTCCCGGCCCGCTCTTTATTTAGGCGAGGAATCACCACCCTTAGAAGTAGGTACCATGACAATATTGCAAAACTATGTAATATAATAAAGCATTAAATTTGTATATAAACATTGATATATATATTTATATGTATATATTTATAGTGTACTTCTATTGCTTGTTTATCTGTCTCTGAATGTATGCTTTCTTGAGTATTCACCTGATCTGAACCATGCCCTTCTTCTCTGTTGCTTTGAATTTCTAAACCCGTCATCTCCTTGTCAGTCGGCCTACTATTCATTGCATCTGTCTTCATAGCAATTTCATGTTCTTTGAATACAACATCTCTGCTGATTATGCATTTTCTATGTCCCTCTTCCAAACACCATAGTTTGTATCCTATTACCCCATCAGGGTAACCAAGAAACAAACACTTGAGAGCCCTTCGCTCTAGTTTGTCTTGTCTAGTGTATGCAAAGGTTGTGCACCCAAATACTTTGAGATGATCAACAGTTAGGACCTGTCCTATCCAGAATTCTTGTGGTGTTTGAATTTGAGAGTTGTTGAACGACACCTATTTATCACATAGCAAGCAGTCTTCAATGCTTCACCCAAAAATTTCTTGTCAAGGCCAGCACCCTTCAGCATGCATCTCACTCTTTCCAATAGTCTTATTTATTCTTTCAGCAAGTCTGTTCTGTTCTTGATTTTTCACAACCGTCTTGTGTCTATCAATTCCCTTAAGTTGATAGAACCTAGTGTACTCATAAGAACAGAACTCTAAGCCATTATCAGTTCTAAGTTTCTTTATTTTTTCCCTGTCTGGTTTTCAATCAGTATTTTCCAAGTGACAAAAGTGCTAAAGGCCTCATTCTTTATTTTGAGCAAGAAAACCCAGACCTTCCTAGTGTAGTCATCTACTATACTCATAAAGTAACTTGCACTTTCTAGAGTTTTTGTTCTAGAAGCCCCCACATAAATCAAAGTGAATATAGTATAGTTTTCCTTTTGTAGTGTGTTTCCTTGGTGTGAATTTTAACTTGCAACATTACCCATATACACAGTCATCACAGAAATCCAGTTTCTCTCCTAGTTTACCCTGAAGAATGCCTTGTTTTTCAAGTTCACTCATGCCTCTTTCACTCACATGTCCAAGTCTAAGATGCCAAAGCCTAGTGCTCTCCATATCAGGACCTCTAACAACCATGTCATTTTCACCAGTGATGGTCTTTCCTTTTAGATAATAAATTCCATTCTTAAGTTCCCCTTTCATGACAACTAATGAACCTTTCATGACCTAAAAGGAACTATCAATCTTTATAGTGTGACCCTTTTCAATCAATTCACCAATGGAAAGTAAATTTCTGTTTAAATCTGGGACATACCTAACTTCATGAATTGTTCTAACCTGATCATCATGAAACTTTATTCTCACAGTTCCAATTCCTGCAACTTAGCATGCCTTGTTGTCACCAAATAGAACTCATCCACCATTTAATTTCTTTAAGCTATCAAATGGTTCCCTTCTTGGTCTCATGGAATGATCACCCTGAATCAAGTACCCATGAGTCACTTGATTCTTTGCTAGACATAACCAAGACATCAACTGATTCATAGCCATTTGTCACAACACCTGCATCTCCTCTTTCTTTGTTTTTGTCTCTCTGTAGTTTAGCTTTCAATGCTCTGTATTCATCTCTAAAATGACCCTCTTTCTTGCAATAGTAGCACTATTTCCCTGCCTTGGAATTAAACTTTTCTTTATGTGATTGATTAGAGCTTTTGTACTGTTTGCTTTTGTGATTCGATTTGTGAAAACTACCTATGTATTCCCTTGATTCTGGTCTACCTCGAACAAACAACCCTTCACCATAGCAATTTGATCTATCTTCACTTCTTTTCTTAATTTCTTTGGAGTTCAAGGCAGATTTCACCTCTGTCATGGTCAAAGATTCCTTCCCATAAAGTATGGTGTCCACAAAGTGCTTATAACATTTTGTCAATGTACTGACCAGCAATGTCCCTTAATCTTCATCTTCGATCTTGACACCTATATTGCTAAGGTCCAAGATTATCCTATTGAACTCATCAAGATGCTTACTTAGATCCTTGGTTTCATCCATTCTCATTGTGTATAGCTTCTTCTTTAGATAAAGCTTGTTAGCCAATGATTTCTTCAGGTAAATTGAAGCCAACTTTTTCCATAACCCCACTGCAGTTTCTACACTTGACACTTCCCTGAGTACTTCATCACCTAAACTAAGTAGAATGGCACTGTGTGCCTTGTTCTGAATTTCCTTGAACTTCTTCATGTCATCTCCAAGAGCAGCAAACTCTTCTCGATCAATGGCTTCTAAAATTCCTTAATGTACTAGGAAAGCTTTCATTTTGATCCTCCACAGACCAAAAATTCATTTGTGCCACTGAACTTATCAACTTCAAATCATTGCAAATTAGTTCTTGTTCCTCTCTTGATGTTCTTGATTCAATTCTTTGATGAAGCCCCTCGACTGAGCTCTGATACCATTTGATGTGATCAATGCTTGATCATGTACCTCATACACAAACCAAAACAAGGAATCGATCAAGAACCATACAAACAGAATTATGAACAACTTGAAATTAATCAAACCAGAAAATAAATAAAGAATAAACCAACAATTTGATCAGATTTGAACAAATGAACAATGAACAATGAACAAATTTAGACAAGAATATAGGGAGAAAAAGAATCAAACACAACCAATCACGAGGTTCGAACAAGTGATGCTGAATCACATCCTTACTCCACAGCAAGCACAACCCCAATGGCTCGAATCTTTATTGAGCTAGAAGAGAGAATTACAATGTTGATCATCAATGTGTTCTTGACACAATCACTCAAGAAGCATAGCTTCATTTACTAATCAACGTCACACAAAAGACACTATGATTAATCACTTGATAGGCCTATACAACAAATTCAAATCTCTATCTCTCTTGCACACTAAACTAGCTCTTGTAACTTGACATTTTCTCCCAAAAACTGTGTTGCAAAGCAATAGCAATTGGCTATATGAAAACGATCCTAATAGTGATAACTGACAGTTAGGTAAAACCGTTGGTAGTTATAAGAGGTTGAGCCAAACATGTCTATTTCCTCTATTAGTGACCAATCACAATAATACACTATATCTATATATATATATGTGTATATATATATATTATTTAAAGAATTTATATTCATAGGGTTGAGAATTTGAAAAAATTGGTCATGTATGTTTTATGTAGTTTTTGGCTATTGATTTTCTCTTGTACTTTATGTTAACGCATATTTTCGTTAACTAAATTTGAGCCTCACGATGATAATTCAACACATAAAATATAAAAGCTATAGCAAAATAATATATGAACACAGGGTTTTTTACGTGGTTTTGTAGTTAAAATTCTGCATAGTTCACGAGTCAATCTTATTCAGATTTCTGAGTATATTTTTCGGGCCTCTTGTATAATATTTTTTCATCCCTTTTTTGAGATTGTTTGCCACTATTTATAATTGCATAGTGGCAGTTAATTACAAAGCTGACTGAAATATGATTACAGTCACCATTCCTAAAATCGTGGGATTTGATTACATATTACAAAATGTAAATGCGGTGTATGATTTTGAAAATCATATAGCTGTGATTTTTCCGCTTTTACTGGGTCAAAAATATCATGTATTAAACATGTCTTTGATTTTTGAATCTGGAGATGTCTCAACAGAAACTTGATTGTATTGCTCCCAATGGCGAGCTAGAACCATTCTTCTTTCCGAGGTCGACAAGATTTGTCTTATGTCGATCGCGGATATACAAGAATCTTCTAACTTGCCAGGGTTATAAGCCTCGCTCCTGTTAGTTGGATGGAACTATAGGAAGCATCCTTGTAGAGAGATGGTCATCTCGCATTCTTGTTCTTCGAGCCGATCTGACTTTTACAATTAGTTTGCTTATTGCAAGCTAAGGTATGTGTTACTTTTCTCCGGTGCCTCGCTATTCTCCTTTAGCGACATATGGTTTCTCGTTAATACACTAAGTGCCAGTTTGTATATTGATTCCTTGCCTAAGACCTTACAGTTAACAGGTTGCAAATATACTCTGATACTTACGCAATTAATGAGTTATTCCATAAAAAGATATGGCGCCGACTCACATTCCCTTTACCTTGACACGTGTCCTCCAGCCAAATTTCGGGTATAAAAATTGCCCCTTAAAAAGTTCTTTTTTAGTAAAAATAGCTTTTTAATAATTACAGAGGACATTTTCATCAAAATCCTTTCTTGAAAAAGACGCCTCCTTTGATTCTGGCAGTTGTATGGTTTTAAAGATTGTTATGAATTGCCTACTCATATTCTGCACAATTCCCAGCTATTAGATTTATTAATCTTTGGCTTTCTTGTCACTGAACTTCGTGTATAAAGAGGGGGCTTAAGCTTATAATTTTTAATAAACCTCTTGCTTCTTTAGTGAAATCCATTTTAAGAATGGATTACTTTCTTCCTGCCAAAATGCCTCTTCTGAGTTCAGAAGTTTATCATTCCAAACTCATAATACCCAGATGCACGAACCACTTTCCATTTGTTCCTACAGACTTCAAGCCTCAACCGGAGCCGGAAATGATGGATTGTAGGGCTGAGGAGCTTCCAACCAATCCAAACAAGGGGAAGCCCATAGCCTTCCATGGTCGATCCTCACAAATGATCCCAGAGGGTATAGATCTTATCGGCGATCTCGAAGATCCTCCTCAGGCTGATGAAGAATTCCAGAGGAAGATTGGCATGGTTTCATGTGGATCTTGGAAGGAAGTTGGCGTGGTTTCTATCAGAGAATCCAGTTAACCAAGGACCCTAACCTATGCCAAGAGATCCTTGCGTCAGCCTCTCTCTCCAGTGTTGTGAAATTTCCTAAGGCTGGGAAAGAGATCTCGGCTTCAGGAAATGGGATCTGATGATAAAGAGAATAGGGTTTTGTGCAGAGACCAAGGCTCTCTACGTGTAGACGATCTTTCTCGTCTATGTGTAGCCTATCTTTCTCCAAGCTATGTGTAGACATTCTTTCTCTCTCATCCTCTACTTAGGAGAATGACTTAATGGTTTGCCCCTAGTAGAATTTTTGTAAAGACAAGTTTGTAACCAGTCTTAGGTTTTTCTTATCTTAAATGCCTTGTAGTGTACTCATTTTAATACAATTGTATTTGCTTGCATTTTTATTTATAAGGTAAAAAACTATATTTTAATCGAATATACAGCACTTTTGGGTTTCTCCATTGCTCGTTATCTTCTTGTCTAAGTAGTTAGTAATCTACCAAACTTTATGAATTTCGAGCGGTTGTCAATTCTGCCTTGCAATTGTAGTTATAATCTGCCTTAAGCAAACTTAAATACACTTTAAGGATTTTATCACATTGTATATTTTTAATTTTCTCGTATGAATAGTTATATTATCTATCCATTTTCTAGGTTTATGTACTTTTATCAAGGCGTCAAGATGCCTCGTTTAGTACTTTCCTAGCTCGCGAGAACCGTTAGTATTCAGTTTTATACGCGAGTTATAACTTTCGATTTTTCTCCCCCGTTAGATAGGTTATAAAACAAAAATTATAGTTTTTTGATCCCTTCTTCATCAAAAATGGTTTGAACAAGGTGTTATAACGATTCGACCCCTTTCTCGTCAAAAAGGTTTGGTCAGGGAGTTATAACGGTTTGACTCCACTTTTGGCAAAGAGGTTTGGTCAAGAACCTTTGAATTTCAAAAGAAAAATTGAAATGGCGGGTTTGCATTATACAATGTATTTCCAAATGAATTTCGGTTAGTCATACATAAATGCCCCTTAAGTAATTTAAAGAATGAAACTTTGTAATTACTTAATATAAATGATTCTCTTTATTAATAACTAAAGTTTAAAGTTTACATCAGTAATGCGAGTTACATCATTTATTTACCGATAGTAGGGTCGCAAATGTTCTACGTTCCAGTAGTTCTTTATTAGGGAGCCATCATGTCGAGCCAATTTATAGACTCTGACTTTAACTACTGCTTCGATGACATATGGACTCTCCAGTTCGGGTTGAACACTCATGCTGATGCATCTTTCGTATTTGCAAAGACTCGTCTTAACACCAAGTCTGCAACATTGAATAGTCTTTTCTTGACTCTTTTGTTGAAGTATCTTGTGACTCAGTGTTGGTATGTGGCATTGGTGATTTGTGACTCAGCTCGTTTTTCCTCAAGTAGATCCAGGGACAATTTTAAAAGATCCTGGTTTTCTTCTTGATTATAAAACTCTCTTTTGTGAATCGATATGTTCACTTCAACAAGCAGTATTGCTTCTGAGCCAAATGCTAGCGAGAAAGGAGTGTGTCCCGTGGTTGTTTTCTCGGTAGTTTTGTGGGCCCAGAGCACCTGAGGTAGCTTGTAAACCCATTTGCCTTAGGAAGCATCTAACTTCATCTTGATAGTATCCTTTAGCGTTCTATTAACGACTTCCACTTGTCCATTTTCCCGAGGCCTGGATACTGACGATAAGCTTTTGATAATTTTATTCCTCTCGTAGAATTCAGTGAGCAGGTCGCCATCAAATTGGGTTCCATTATCGGATACTATCTTCATGTGAATTCCAAACCTACAGATAATATTCTTGACGACAAAGTCAAGGACTTTCTTACAGGTTACAGAGACGAGGGGCTCAGCCTCCGTACATTAGAAGTCGACTGCTACCACCGAATACTTTTCCCCTCCTTGCCCAGCGGGTAACGGCCCAATTAGGTCGATCCCCCATATAGCAAATGGGTAGGGCAAGGTCATCATTCTAAGTTCTGTTGGTGGTACGTGAGGTATATGTGAAATCCTTTGACCCTTATCACATTTCTTGACAAACTCATGTGTGTCCTTATTAATCGTTCGCCAGTAATATCCTTGCCTAATGATCTATTTAGACAGACTTCCTGTTTTAATTCCCCTTGCCTCTCGGAATCATAGGGCTTCCTTTTTTGTCTCTTCGTCGAGTAATTTGGATCAATATTTAAGTGATGGCCGATAATCTTAGGGTCGATACCTATCATATCTCCATGACTCCAGGTGAATTGATCCTGGTTCGCTTTCAAAAAGCTTATTAATTGCTATTTGAGCTGCTTGTCCAGGTTCTTCCCAATGTACACGCATTTGGTGGGGTTTCCTAGGTCGAGAATAACCTCTTCCAATTCTTCAATTGCTTTTAGCAGGTTTCTTACATCTTGAACTCGGGGATCAAGATCTTCCTCTTTCTTCTCGTTTTCTCCTGCCAGGATCGTCATCAACTGATGACTGACCTTTCTATGCTGCAACTCTATGCGATAGCAATCGCAAGCCAGCATCTGGTCACCACGCACCACTCCCACGCCATCTGGTGTTTGGAACGTTAAAGATAGATGCTTGATCAAACTGACTGCCCCTAGTCCGATCAATGCTCGACGACCCAACAGTATGTTGTAAACCGAAGGTAGGTCAAGAATCAAGAAGCCTTGCATAACAGTAGCAGTTAAAGGTGCCTCGCCTAAAGTTAATGCGATCTAGATTATGCCAAGGCTAGCGATGCTATCCTCGGTGAATCTGCAAAGATTCACCATACAAGGCTTTAACTTGGCATTTTCGAGCCCCATTTTCTTTAGAGTCTCCTTATAAATTATATTTACCAAGCTCCCATTGTCTATTAACACTCTCTTGATCCTCTTATTGGCGAGTTAAATGGTTATGACCAGCAGATCGACATGAGGGTATCTCACGTTCTTTTCGTCTTCCTCTGTGAATGTAATGGGGGTTCCTCGATTTTCACCTTCTTTGAAGGTTCTGGGGCAAAGACCCACTGCTCGTTCTTTATCTCCTTCACATATCTCTTCTGAGCGTTACTCCTTCCCCCTGGAATATGTGACCCTCCCAACATGACCAGGATGTCCTCCCATTCCACAGGAATAGGTTGTAACCCCTAGTTCTTTGGGTTACTAGGCTGACGGGGCTGGTTGTATCCTTGGCCCTGTCTTTTCACATACTATTTAAAATGGCCTCGAGCGATGAGACTCTCTATCTCACCTTTCAATTGGCGACATTCATTGGTCGTATGCCCAATATCCTTATGAAATTTACAATATTTGTTAGGATCTCTTTTGCTCCTCGAATTCTTCATAGGCTCGAGTTCGCCGAAGGCTACCTTTTTCTCTTGTGCGAGGTAGATATTTTCCTGAGTTTCATTAAGCTTGATATGAATAGTATACATTGGCACGTATTTGTCATGCTTCTTTTGTTGCTTTTTATCATTCGATGGTTCCCTAATTCCATCCTTTCTTTTCGGACCAGACGCCCCCGAGTTATCAATTCTCATGGAAGCAGTCCCTATTGAAACATTGCTGGTTTTACCTCCCAAGCTTGATTTCATCAAGTTCATTTCCTTTCGGGCTTCTTCCTTTTGGACAAACACCTGAGCCCTCTCATTGAACTCAATGATGTTTCTTACTGAACATTCTTGGAAATCATCCCACAACTCGCCCCGACGGTTAATGGATCAGTGGAGATCCCCACCTGAAGGGCTGTAAGTTGCATGCTATCATCCAACTTTCTAACACTAGCAGCAGCCGTGCTAAAATGACTTAAGTATGCCTTAAGTGTTTCGTCATGCTACTGCTTTATATTGGTTAGCGGGCCACTTCGGGTCACCTATCCCTAGCGGCTTGAAATTGCTTCTTGAAATCCCTTGACAGCTGCTCCGAGAAAATTATTGAACGATGAGTGAACTTGTTAAACCAGCTACTCGTTGCTCCAACAAGCGAGGTGGGAAACATAATACAGCGTAAATTGTTCGTCACGTTACTCGCTCGCATTATCGTGTTAAAGTTATTCAAATGCGAGACCGGGTCTGTGGTTCCATCATAGGACGAGACATGCAGGTTTTTGAATCAAGAAGGAAAAGGGGTATTCAAAATATCTGGGTGATACGACTCAAGCTCCTCGTCAGAGTCGTATCTAGATGATTTCCCTAATTCCCCCACTTGATATCTCCTGAACTTGTCCTCCAGCTCGTTTATCCACAATTGGATTGGATCCTCTTGCTTTGGACCAAGCTATTGGTGAAGGTCAGGTTTCTTCCGATTCAAGTGCCATCGTAGATCTGGTTAGGAGTTATAGCTGGCAGATCTCATCTTACTCATAGACCGCATCCTACTCATAGACTTTGTCTTTAAGTGGCTTGCGGATTTACTGTTGGGTTTTATGCCCTAAATAAAACTCATTTCAATATAATCAGATTTACTTATTAATATAGATCAGAAATAACATTTAATGTTGCATGGTTCACATGATTTATTTCATGATTATATGTACATAATGTATAAATTCATCTGAAACCCTTTTCACATACTTGATCCTGTTTATTGTGCCGTCAACACATTGGAAAGTAAACATGACTATGTGAATAAAGTTTCCTAGATTTATCAGACATAGGGTTTTACTGATATGATAATCTACAACAGAGTTTACTTGCATTTGGAGAAGTGCTATGTTCTTTCCAGAGCATTAGTTAAAGTAACGCTCAGGTTGGATGCATGGAGTATGCATCGGAAGGGACCGATATTGAACTTTGACTTAGATTTATTAAACTTACCGTAATATCGATTCAAGTCCATATCGCCTAGTTGATCTTAGATCAAATGATTTTAATCTTGATATGATTAGGCTCAATCTCGAGAGGCTATTTGTGCTCTTTGATTTGTTAGTTAAGCCTACTTTTAGGTCAGGGTGATACGTACATTTTGGGAACACGGTAGTGCAATTGAGTGGGAGCGCTAACATAAACATGGAATCTATAGCTTCTATCTGGCGAATAGTAAGCAAAGGATGATCTCCTTCGAGCTTGACCAAACGAACATAAATGGTGGAGTACTCATTTCACATAAGCTGAAATATCATTTATACGGGGTCAAGTGTTTTAAGGAATAAATACATTGTAGGGTGTAACGGTAATTTAATCCCTTTATAGTGTAGATCATTCATATAGAGGATCATTGATCAAATTAGGATTATAACAATGGATAACTAATGATGTGTCTATATGGTGGAACATATAGAGCATTCTATATAACTGAGAGTGCAATTCTAAGTTCTATGCGTGGATTCAACGAAGAATTAATAAGTTAGTGAATTTTAGTGCTAAATTCTTGATCTACTTATTAGAAGCTCGGTTATATAGACCCATGGTCCCCGCACTAGTTGAGATAATATTGCTTGTAAGACTCATGTAATTGGTTTTGATTAATCAATTATAATTCTCAAATTAGACTATGTCTATTTGTGAAATTTTCACTAAGTAAGGGCGAAATTGTAAAGAAAGAGTTTATAGGGGCATATTTGTTAATTATGATACTTTGTATGGTTCAAATAATAAATATGATAAATGACAATATTATTTAATAATTATTTATAGTTATTAAATAGTTAGAATTGGCATTTAAATGGTTGAATTAGAAAATTGGCGTTTTTGAGAAAATCAGATGCAGAAAAGGTAAAACTGCAAAATTGCAAAAAGTGAGGCCCAAATCCACTAGTATAGGGCCAGCCACTTTTGTAGGAAATTTAAACTCATATTTTCATTATTTTAATGCCAAATAATTCAAACCTAACCCTAGTGGAATGCTATAAATAGATAGTGAAGGCTTCAGGAAATTTACACTTAAATTTTCTATTTTTCCTTCAGAGAAAAACCTGAGCCTTCTCTCTCCCTATCTAGCAGACTACTCCCTCTCTCTTTCTTCCCTCTTGAATTTCGAAATTCTTAGTGTAAGAGTAGTGCCCACACACAGCAAGTGATACCTCAATCATAGTGAGGAAGATCGTGAAGAAAGACTTTCAGCAAGAAGGAGGTTTCAGCATCACAGATTCAGAGAAAGAGATCCAGGTTTAGATATTGATAATGCTCTGCTACAGAAAGGAATCAAGGGCTAGATATCTGAACGGAAGGAGTCATTATATTCCGCTGTACCCAATGTAAGGTTTCCTAAACTTTATATGTGTTTATTTCATCGTTTTAGAAAGTTCATATTTACGGTGTTAATCAACATACTTGTGAGTAGATCTAAGATCCTGGTAAAATAATTTTCAACAACTGGCCTCAGAGCCATGGTAATTGATTTACTTGCAAGAAATTTGGACTTTAAAACGATTGTTTGTTTGTTTTTGGATGGTATCATGTTGTATTGAGTGTTATTTGATGATTGATTGGTGTTTGTGAATTTTCGTTAAAAATAATTGAATATATGTTCTTGGAATTATTTTCATGTATAGTATGGAAAAAATTAAGCAAGTTATTTTTTTACAAAACTCAATTTCGATTTAATTTGAATTAGTTATGATTTTTTGAAGATTCGAAAAAATCGGAGTTGTGCTGAAATTTTCCTGCGATCGCGAAAACTGTCCGTACAGCTCACAATTTTTTCGTTTTTCTTCGTTTTTTCATGCTTTTTCATGGAATTAACTTCCGATTTTTTGTGTAGTTCTGTATTTATACTATTACTATTCCTAATTCAATTCTAATTATCATTTTGAATTAATTTAATATTTTTTAAATTTAATTCAAGATATTAGTGTAATTTGAATTTGAAAATGGTTAGTATCTATCTTTTTTGCTTAATAATCTATCTTATTTTTAAATTTGATTATATCTTATCTTATTTTTAAATTTAAGGTCAGATTTTAAATATTTTAAATTAAATTTTTTTTAAATAATTTGACCTTATTTAAATTTAAAATAAGATAATTATAATCATGTAATTTTAAAAAGATATAAGATATTTTGCTAACTTTTAAATTTTGTTATTTTATTTATTTAAATTACATTTAAAATCTGAAAAAGATAATCATTTATATTTTTTAATTTTTTATTTAATTTTTATTTTTAAAATAACATTTAAATTTTAAAAGTAGTTAACAAATTTTGAAATGATATTTAGGTTGGTTGAAACCTAATTTTTCAAAATTGTAGGTTTAATTTTAAATTTAATTTTTTTTAAAATTTCAAATTTTTCAAATTTTTTTAAAAATTTTCGAAAATTATTTTTTATTTAATTAATTATTTCGAAATTAATAATTTAATTTAAAATTAAATAAATCCGACATCCAACTATCGAGCTAACCTTGTTGCAGCAGTATGTGTTTTAGCTTGTGTGTAAGTTTTCAAAACCTATTATTACTTGATTGCAAATAGCCATGGTTACCTTTTGCCAGATCTATTGATCTGATGGCTCCCTTGGTCAAGTTAATAATTTGTAACAGGTATATTTACAATCTTCTTTCATCTGTGTATGACCTAGCAACATGATAGGACCCATCCAAAGTGTGCCTGTGTGAGCCTATCTATTTAATTTTATTATAGATGCATATAGGTTGCTGTTGCTAAATAAAATGTCATATTTCTTGATAGATTTTATTTAGGCCCATATATTTTTGGGCTTAGTTAATTAATAACAGTTCTTCATTTTAAGGTTAAATTCCTCTCTCTTTTGGGCCTTGTGTGAGAGTTGGGAGCCATAGTAGTGGGTACAACATACTGAACCCAGCACCCCCTCACATGAACCACCCCAATTGTGAAGGCCCATTTGCCTGATTTGAATAACTGTACTAGGTTAATTAAACTAGTTTAACCTAATAAAATTGATTAGCAACATAATTAATTTCATTTATTTTGAAATTAATTTAAGAAAATTATAGTTTAAAGAATTTTTTATTCTAAGCTAAACTATATGTATTTTCATGTATTTAATTAAATATAGAATTATAACCATCTAGATTCTTTCTGGAGCTTAATTTAAATTTTTCATTAAATATTCCTATTTAAGTTGATATTTAGTTATCTACAACTAACCAACTTAGATCTGAATATCTTTTGGATTTAAAATTTCAAAATTAAGTTGAGGAATTTTAGGCATTGGTTATTAAGATTCTTTAAGATATTTTTTAAGTTAATATCTTTTCGAATATTAACTTAAAATGGAATATTTTAGATATTTTTTTTAAGTTAATATCTTTTCGAATATTAACTTAAAATGAAATATTTTTAAATTAAGTGGTTACAACTTAATTTTTTATATTTAATTAAATTTAAATTTGAAAATATTTAAGTTCTAGATTTTTTCTAATACAACTTAAATTAGATATTTTTTCAAAATTTGTGGAAAAGATACTTAGTCAAATAAGATATTTTCTAGATAGTTATTTCTAGACTACTTACTATTTGTAATATTAAAATAGGAAAATATTATACATTGTGAAATTAATTATTTAAATAATTAATTTTGGTACAATATATTTCAAGTATATTTTTTCCTAGTATTAAACTAGAGATTAATAATTAAGCCTTCTCTACACTTAATTATTTATTTCTTGAATTTAATATGTTTAATTAATTTGAAAATTAAATATCTAAGTTGATTTTTATCATGATACTTAAATATTTCTTTTTCATGACACTTAATTAAATAGAAAATTATTTTTAGTTGAAATTTATTTTTTCAACTAAATTTAAATAATTTTAAAAATATATTTTTTCTTTATTTTATTAATCAAATTTCGAAATTGCATTTCTTAAATGCTGGAATTTCGAATTTTATTTGAAAAATAGATTAAAGTTGTAAATTATTTATTTTAATTTTGGACCAACTTAAATCAATGATTTTTTCATTTAATGATTAATTAAAATAAATGAAGTAAAATATATTTTTCTTTATTTTATTAATCAATTTTCGAAATTGCATTTCATAATGCAAGATGATTTTGAATCTATCTTGAAAAATAGATTAAGTTGTAAATTAATTATTTATTTTAATTAATTCTTGGATCAACTTAAATCAATAATTTTTCATTTATTGATTAATTTAAAATAAATTGAATTAAAGTATATTATTAGAAATTGAATTAATTAGTCAAAGGAAAATCTAGATAGATGATATTTTTGCTTGAAGTATTTTTCTAGTGTATTTAATTAAATAGAAAATCAATATTTAAGTTGATTTTCATCATCATACTTAAATATTTGAAATTTTTCTTATACATTTAATTAAATAGGAAAATTATATTTTTTGTTGTAAATTAATTTTATTAATTAATTTTGGGCCAACATTAAATTAGAATAATTTTTCCAGGATTAATTTTTTATTTTAACATTCATTTTCGAAAATTGTATCCTTGAATACTTTAATTTTTCGAAATGCAATATATATTTATAGAAAATTATATTTGAGTTGTAAATTAATTTAAATTAATTTTGTAACAACTTAAATTGAATATTTTTCTAAATATTTATTGGAAATTATTACTAAGATGGAAATAATTCATGTTATTTTCATATCCATCTAAGTAAAATTTATAAATATTAAATTAAAATTTATATTTAGAATTTTTCATTCTAAATTGGAAATTTAAAATAAATATATATTTAAAATAAATAAATTAAATAAAGAGAATCAAATAAAATACATCTCACTTTAAATAATGAGCTTGATTATTATTAAGATATTCGATCTCCATTGTTGGTCTTACAAAAGTTAAATGTTTTCAATATAACCTCGAGACGCTAGACTTCGTCCCCCTATGGATGGTTATTCGTTGAACGCATTTAACACCGTAAGATTTCATTTGATAAGTGTTTTGTGAGTTTTCGTCTCTATTTAGACTCTCCCCTACGGTGACTACTTAGAGATAAACTCATAAAACATGAAACAATGGTGGAAGCTCATAAAATAAGAATAACCTTGACTCTCGCCTACCGGGACAACGTTGGATTCTTATTTTGATCGAATAAAAGGTTGCTAGAATGGTTTCTATTTTAGATGAGCTGACAACTCTATTCAATAAATGATACTTTGACTCTCGCCTACCGGGACACTGTATCAGTTTGTTGAAAACCTTGGAAATTATTTAGGATTGTATGTTTTAGTATTTTCACTAGTCATTCCTACTTGCTATATGTTTATAATTTCTGAATTGTGTATGAATTTATATTGAACCATGTTATCTTCTGTTATTAAGTTGTAGTTTAATTTCAAATCTTCATTGTTGGTCTAACTTGTTTTGTTTATCTAATGAGATAAATCCCTAGTGGATTTTCACCATTAGACATACATAATAGTGTTAGATCTCGAAAGATAAATATTGTATATGCAACATCTAGCTGTTCATCAATTGATGACACCTTAGACTAGTATTTTTACAATATGAAACAAGAAGATTACATAATAAGATTACTTTGACTCTCGTTAATCGAAGCATCTTTGGATTCTTATTTATAAACGAAATTATCCTAATTCCTCTTAGCTTATTCATTTCGAAAAGCTCAATAACATATCATTGGATGAATGGTCTATAAATCATTTAATGTCATACTATATTTTATCTTAAGAAATTTAATGACGCATATGATTATAATCCCGAAATTCTATTCCCAATTGATATAAAACCTCAATCTTAGAAATCTCCTACTTGTATGGGCAAATCTGACTTAGAGTTTGTATTAGTAGTGCTGGTCCAAGATAGAATTACTCATTATATTTGGTATAAATTTAAGTCTTTGACTTTAATTTTAGATTACCAATAGAAATTTTCTTATATTTCTAATTCCAGAATACAATACAGTTACACTTACTCAAGTGTTTAATATCCATCTTATATTAATGGATTAAAACTGTATGGAATATGAGTTAGATATTCTGTGACCAGGATCCACTTGCAGTATTCTATGAACTCGTTGATGTAGCTATACCTAAGTCATCAAAAGACACTACCACATTTTTTTTTAATCTATGGCATTTGTATCTTGTTCATAGTGGATTTGACAAGATCAATCTCTGCAAAGAGTTAATATGCCTATATCCACTGAAAGTAATTCATCTCATTCGCAGATGGATGTACATTCAGGGGTGGATATGAGTTTTTCGTTGTATTCTTAAAACGATAACTCTAGATTATACCTTTTAGCAAGAAATTGGAAATGTTTGAAAAATTTCATTAATTTCTAGCAATGGTTAAAACCATTAAGGTAAGTGGTTAAAGATCTTGCGAACTGATAGGGGTGGAGAAATAGTTAGTAGATATGCAGTTCAAAGATCATTAAATTGATTTTTGAATTATATCCAAACTTACCTCCCTAGAAATTTCGAGTTGCATATTGATGATTAGTTACTAGTCGTTGCCTAATTCCTTCTACGGTAATGTTATAGTGAGATTTCCCTCACCTAGAAACTCGAGACAAGACTCCTATTTAGAGGACACGTATATTCAGATTTCCAATGGAAGCTGAATTGTCCATGAGAGACTCCTCGAAGTTTGAACCTCGCCAGGATAAAGCCAGCGAGATACTGCGAGTACGACCAAAGTCGGATCGCGTAACTGTAACTCGCATTATGCAGGATGAGAGGATGGATCCAACTCGCATGTGTCGGGACATATGCGAGTATCCTCTCTATACTTCTGCGAAAGCATAGAGATCAACTCTCTATGGTGCGATTTGGTCCCAACGACCCAATAGCCTTGATAAACCGATATAGACTCGCATGTCTAGGTTCTATCAGCTCGATATGCGATGTCTACAAGAGGCGATTGCCTAAGGACTCAGACATTCCAAACGTAATGATAACCCTGCGAGCTCAACAACGGAACATGAACAGTCAACTCGCAGATGCGGAAGACGCATACGTTGATGGACTTAGTAACTGTCACTCATTTATTAATGTTAACGTTGTTTGGGTTTGATTATTGCAATTCAATATGTAAATAATGGATTAACAATGAATGTGATCCTTGTGTAACCGATTGGACACCTGCTTTTTATATAAAGGGGTGATCCACCATGAAATGGCACCTACGAATCCTTTGCTGCAGTGGACTAAGCAGATCACAATCTGACTGAACCACTTTAATTCTTTGTCTTACTGATATTTTCCAGTTTTGTTTATTGTTCTCACATTCCCATTCGAGTACTCGCCGTTTTAGGTTGAATACTCGCACTTGTCGTTTCTTTGAAAATTCTCTTTCGTATTAATCAAATAATATAATTCGGTGTTGCGAAATTCACTCGACAACATTTGGCGCTGTCTGTGGGAATTCGACTAGAGATTTCATTCATTTCAAAGAACACTAATCATCATGGCTGGAAATCACGCTAACGGAGCTAACAACGGGTCCATCAACATTGGAATGATGAATGTACCGCTGTCTGGAGCTGGAGTGCTGCCTGTGGACGTCATTAACGGCGGAGTAGGGAGAAGCAATATCAGACCTCTCAACCTATTCCCAGAAACGACTGGCCCTCAAGTGGGGGACACATCCACCCCACCAGCAACCATGCATTTCCCCCCCATCACTCCGGCGGTGGTATCCGAGGGAATGATCCAGCTCACCACTGATCAATATGCTGCGATTCAGGATCAACTGCGGGCACTACAAGCCGAAGTAGATGGACAGAGCCGAGCTCGACGCCCTCCTCGAGTTCCTGCTATTCACACCGATAACCCTCAGGTAACAACTTCTAGACGTCATACTAACCGTGTACGCAGGGAACGAAGAACTAACCCTGAAGCTCTGGACCTGAACCATCCAATGTCAAGGGATCAATCCGCAAGGTTTCCAAACTAGAGCGCACACATCGATGAAGATCCTGAGCGCCGTAATCCTCGCAGCCGACCATCAAGAGACAACGACGCAGAATTAGCCTCTTCGTCGTCACATGGTCGCACTCCGAGCAGGTACACAAGGTCCGGCTCTGTATAGACACAACAGGGAGGACGTTATCAGGTACACCGAGGTGATCTACGTGATCATCTCAACGCAGTTTTCAGGGCACGCTCTCGCGGCCCACATAATACTGAGACACTCCGTGATCCCCATGCGGGCGATCAGGGTGCCAACACTGATAATAACCCGCCTACCGCGCTGATCGCGACCACTGGGATTAATGTCCCAGCAAATCTTGCCGCAGTTGCAGCAACCCCGGCTCCTGCGACAGGAGGAATTGACCAAAGCATGCTTCTGCAGGCTTTGAAAATGCTCGAGCAGCAACGAAAGCCTATATATAAGTTACATGGCACCTCGCCTTTTACTGCAGAAGTGCGACAGGCTCAACTTCCGAAAGGGTTTCGTCTATCCGAATCCCTCAAATATAAAGGTACTTCTAACCCGATAGACTATCTAGAAAAATTTAATACTATAATGGAAGTAGACCAGGTACCACAGCTCGCAAAGTGTCGCATTCTTGCAGCAACACTCGAGGAAAATGCCCATGATTGGTTCACCCAATTACCTGAGGCATCGATATCGACGTGGGAAACCTTCGTCGACCTATTCCTCACACATTTCCAGGCCACAATGACGTATAGGCCACCTTATACGACTCTGGCCAACGTCAAACAAGAACCTGGTGAGTCTTTACAAGACTATTTCAAACGCTTTAACGCAGAAGTAACAAAGGTCGAGAAGGCCCCCGAGTCTTCGCTTGTTTCCATGTTGATAACAGGTATCTTGCCGAGGACCGACTTTTGGAAGGAACTACAAGCTCGAAGGCCCAAGTCCTTAGTAGAATTCTTCGCCATGGCCGAACCTCACAAAAGAATTGAGAATTCTCTAGCGGAGTTAGAGAAGGGGAAGGACAAACACCGGTCACCCATACTGCGGTCACGATCTCGCAGTCCGCGAGGGAAGACCTCCAGGGGCCGAAGCCCAAGAAGACGCAGCCCGCGAAGACAGCGAAGTCCCAAGCTGGCCAAATCTCCTCCAAAGAAGGAGTCCTCGCCAAAAAGGAAGGGTGGACCTCGCTTCGTCAATTATACTGAACTCGCAGTCCCTCGAGACCATATCTACGCAATTGAAGAAAGAAACGGAGTCTTCAAGAAGCCACCCCCATCAGGGGAAATCGCGACAGGAGGGACCCTAAAAAATTCTGTAAGTACCACAAGGACATTGGTCACACTACTTTAGAATGTTGGGTCTTGCAGGATGAAATAGAGGAGCTGATTCTGAGAGGGAAATTCGACAAGTACAAAAAGAGCGAGGAAAGTCGTCCCCAAGCGGATGACAAAGGAGAAAACCAGAATGCGAGTGGCTCCAGAACACCTCGCAATATCCTGACTATAATTGGAGGACCTCACATCGCAGGCGACTCTCGCAAATCACAAGAACGATATGCAGAGAAGCCAAGGAAAAGCCGCTTACCAATGTGAATAATCTTGGTGAGCGGCCCGACAAGCTCTTTAAGAAAGAATGCGACGACATCACCTTTATGGAGAGTGATGCGAGATGGGTCCATCACCCGCATTCTGATGCACTGGTGATAGTCGCCAATATTGGTGGGGACAATGTCCATCGCATACTGGTTGACAATGGGAGTTCAGTGAATCTGCTGAATTTCCAAGCCTTCAAACAAATGGGGTTGCAGGAGAAGGACTTGCGACCTATGACGTCGAGCATTTATGGCTTTTCGGGAGATGTCATAGCAATTAAAGGAATGATCAAACTCCCAATCACTTTGGGAACTGCCCCAGTGACTGCCAAGTCAATGGCAGATTTCGCAGTAATCGACCAGTATTCAGCGTATAACGCCGTAATTGGTCGACCAATCCTAAAGGAGATGAAGATCATAACTTCGATCTATCATCTGACAATGAAGTTCCCTACTCCCGCTGGAGTAGGTTCGATGCGAGGAGTCCAATCCGAATCACGAGAATGTTATAACGCAGCTGTTAAACTCGCAGAAAAAAGGACGGTAAATGTTATCTACCTTTTGGAAGCACCACCTCCTCGCCAGGAGATCCTCAGAATCGAGGAAGTACCGCACATAGACGAACCAGACTTGGATCCAAGAATCCTCGATCACACCGCCGCAGCCCAAGCCGCGGAAGACACAATCGAGGTACCTATAGATCCTGTAGATAATAACAAGGTTTTAAAAATTGGTTCTAAATTAAATTTACAGCTGCGAGAACAATTAACGACCTTTTTAAAGCAAAATCTTGATGTCTTTGCCTGGAAACATTCAGATATGGTAGGGATATCTCCGCATGTCATGTGTCATCGCTTGAACATTGACCCCGAATTGCGAGGTGTCCGACAAAAGCGCCGCAAAATGGACCCCGCGAGGTACCAAGCGCTAAAAGAAGAAGTCGACCGCCTCCTTGCCTGCGGCTTTATACGGGAGTTATTTTACCCCAACTGGTTAGCAAACCCCGTACTTGTGCCAAAGCCTAATGGCTCATGGCGCACATGTGTTGACTTTACAGATCTAAACAAAGCTTGTCCCAAAGACAGCTTTCCTCTTCCTAGCATTGACAAGCTTGCCGATGCCACTGCAGGTCACGAACTCTTGAGTTTCATGGATGCATACTCGGGATATAATCAAATCCCGATGTATGAACCAGACCAGGAACATACCTCGTTCATTACTGATCGAGGATTATACTGTTACAAAGTAATGCCTTTTGGTTTAATAAACGCAGGTGCGACTTATCAAAGGCTAGTGAATATGATGTTCGCAGATCTCATTGGAAAGACCATGGAGGTATATGTTGACGATATGCTCGTAAAATCACAACATGCGAAGGATCATATTGCCTACTTACAGGCCATGTTCGATATACCGCGACGATATAAGATGCGTCTAAATCCACTGAAATGCGTCTTTGGAGTTGGCTCTGGGAAATTCCTTGGTTTCATGGTTAATCAGCGAGGAATAGAAGCCAATCCTGCGAAGATCAGGGCATTGGTGGAAATGCCATCACCGACCAAACCAAAGGAGGTTCAGAGTCTCACAGGTAAAGTCGCAGCTTTAAACCGCTTTATATCCAGATCTTCTGACAAGTGCAAGGAGTTTTTTCAGATTTTGAAAGGCAACAACAGGTTCCATTGGAATGAAAAATGCGAGCAGGCCTTTCAAGCTTTAAAAACGCACTTGGGGCAGCCTCCGATCTTGTCAAAGCCATTGTCCGGAGAAGTCTTGTCCATCTATTTGGCCGTCTCAGAATATGCGATTAGTTCGGTACTAATACGCGAGGACCAAGGACGCCAATACCCAGTGTATTACGTCAGTAAGCAATTACTGGATGCCGAGACACGTTATCCCCAAATGGAGAAATTGGCTTTCGCCTTGATAATATCCTCAAGAAAATTGCGACCCTATTTCCAGGCTCACAGCATTGAAGTATTGACGAACTTCCCCTTAAGACAAGTTCTAGCGAAACCGGAAACATCGGGGAGATTGTTAAAGTGGGCGATGGAGTTGAGTCAGTTTGACATCAAGTATAAACCGAGAACTGCGATCAAGGGGCAAGCCTTGGCAGATTTTATACTTGAATTCCCCAGCACCGAGGTGGCAATCGTAGAGGACAGAAGTGACATTGCTATAGCAGGCAGAGAGACATGGACATTGTACGTCGATGGAGCCTCAAATAGCGAAGGTTCTGGTAGTGGGATCTTGTTAATCAGTCCCAATAATTTCAAGGTACACGCTGCTTTACGTTTTGAGTTTTCTGCATCTAACAATGAAGCCGAGTATGAGGCTTTAATCGCATGATTGAAACTTGCCCTCGAGATGAAAGTCGAGTATCTTCAGGCTTTTAGCGACTCCCAAATCGTGGTATGCCAAGTGAATGGAGAATACCTAGCAAGAGGCGGGAGATTGGTTAAATACTTAGCCATTGTGCGCGAAATAATGCAGAAGTTCAAAAATGTAGTCGTGTCTCGAGTACCGCGTGCTCAAAATGCCCACGCAGACGCATTGGCTCGTTTGGCCTCAACTAGAGAAGCCGAATTGCTCGATGTGATTCCGGTAGACGTATTGACTCACCCAACCGTAAATCAAGAAGTAATCATGGAGATAGATGCCGTTCAGGAGATTACCTGGATGACTCCTATCCTCGCATATCTGGAAAAGGGGCTTTTACCCGATGATAAAGTAAAGGCAAGAAAATTGCGACAGCGAGCCGCCCGTTATGTAATATATGACCAAAGGTTGTATCGCAGAAGTTTTAGTCAACCGCTTCTCAAATGTATCAGCGGAGAGGATTGTGGTTACATACTTCGTGAAGTACACGAGGGGATTTGTGGCAATCATACCGCAGGTAACTCCCTTGCGTTAAAAATTATGCGGCAAGGGTATTACTGGCCAACATTGCGGCAAGATGCTCTCGCGTTTGCAAAGAAGTGTGACAGGTGTCAGCGAATAGCCACTTACACCCACCAGCCTCCGAGTAACCTCCATTCTATCACAAGTCTATGGCCCTTTGCAATATGGGGAATTGATCTAATCGGCGAGTTACCCAAAGGGAAAGGCGGAGTCAAATATGCGGTAGTCGCAGTTGATTACTTCACGAAGTGGGCCGAAGCCAAGGCACTCGCAGCCATCACGGCAACGAAATTGCGCGAGTTCATCTATACCTCCATCATTTGTCATTTTGGCATTCCGCATAAACTCATTTCAGACAATGGAAAACAGTTTGACTGCAAAGAGATGCGACAACTATGCGATGATTTGGGAATTAAAAAGGCTTTTTCCGCAGTTGCTTACCCACAGAGTAATGGACAAACTGAAGCCATTAATAAAATAATCAAACACACCATAAAAGGGAAACTAGAAGATCGCAAAGGAGCTTGGCCAGACGAGTTACCGCAAGTCCTATGGTCTTATAATACGACTCCTCGATCTACAACTGGCGAAACACCCTTCTCACTTTCTTATGGGTGCGAGGCCATGTTGCCAGTTGAGGTTGGGGCAGGTTCCCTACGCAGAGATATTTTTAACATCTCGCAGAACAACGAGAAACAGCTATTCTTCCTTGATCTTTTGGAGGAAAAACGTGACCAAGCGCACTTTAAAAATTCGGATTACCAGCAGCGAACTGCAAGATACTTTAACTCCAAAGTGAAAGTAAAAGCCTTGCGAGCAGGTGACTTGGTCCTTAGAAGAGTAATGCCAAATACCAAAAACCCGTCGCATGGGGTCTTTGGAGATAATTGGGAAGGACCATACCTCATCGCAGAAAAAATTGGTGATGCCACGTATCGACTCGCAACACTCGATGGAACTGCGATTCCACGAGCATGGAATGGCGAGAGTTTGAAATTTTATTATCAATAGTACTCGCATTATTCGACTATGTTCACTCTTGTACTTATACTTAGATATTTTTCATGCAAAGGAAAAAATCCTAAGTATAGGGGGGTATACATTCCCGAATGTACTATTGATTATATGAATGAAATTGATTGTCCATTCATCATCCATCTCCTCGACCTCGATGTCAGGAGCATGCCTCGAGTGGATAAGGTAGTCGCGGACCGACACCGTGGACTCGCTGTCTCGAATGTCAATGGTCCAAGGTTCGGCGAGTTCCTGCACCATCCTTTCGATGTCCACAGAAGACATCGGGCCTAGCTCTATTGGAGCGGCCTCCTCTTCGGAAAGCGAGGTTGGGAGAAAGCTGTCCTCCTCCTGGTTAACTTCACCGTCGAATGCACGGCCTCCGGAGCTGAGCTGTTGGCTATCCGAAAAGTCGCTCATCTGAAAGATAGAAGATCTTTTCAGCGTGATGGATGTGTGAAAAGCAAAGTAAGTTATCTCACCTGCATTAAACTATAAAGTTGCACTCGATAGAATGGTCAGCATCTTTGCGAATACTGACCGCCCCATCAATATGCGAGTAGAAATAATACCTTCTTGGGCGAGTAATTCACGCATCCTGGGCTAAGCGATATACCTCCAGAAACGGCTGGGAGAATCCCAGTGACTCAAGGGGCATGCGTTTTCGAGCATAACCCTGAAGTTACTGGGATACTCCCACCGTTCTGAGACTACCTATCAGCCAAAGAGTACGATCATTTGAGTATCATCGCATATTGCAAATGGCTTGGTGTACCTCAGTATCTCAAGGGGCATATAATCGCATATATGACCATTAGAATACTGAGCTACACCCACCTTTTTGAACAGCAATTGATACCCTCGCAACTCAACCCACGACATATAAAAATCCTAAAAGATCTAGCTATCAATCAAAAGAATGTAAATCTTGGCAATACGCGAGTATTCGAATTGTTCCTCTGAATACACGCGAGTATTCGAGTTGTTCATCTGAATACCCGCGAGTATTCAAGACGTGAAACAGTGCCTATTCAAGTATATCGTGTGCGGTTATGTCAGTTTACAGGTCATATTCTATGAATTTACCCAGGTTTTTTACCTAAAACACATAGCCTCATGAACATACCCCATACAAGCATACATTCCTACAAAGCCTCAAAATACCAAAACCCAGAAAAAAAAAAAGCATTTTTTCTCCAAACAGAAAACGAAAATGCATTGACTTGAAACTAACCTTTAGTTGTGGTTCCTGCGATTGCTCTCGATCACTTCTGAGATTGAGAATATTTAAAGAAAGAGTGGTAGAAATCTGGGCAAAGTATGAAAGTGGGTTTGAAATCTCTGTAACGGAGGGAAGGAGGAAGTTAAGAACAAGAGGGAAAAATGGAAGATTTGATTCGTATCAAAGGGTATAAATACCCATATCCCTTATTAATTGGGATTACGACACGTGGCAACCAGAATGCCTAAGGTCGCCCAATCTAACGGCCAACGATGGCCACGCCTACACCAAAACCGAGGAGTTTTGTGACGTGGCACCATAAATGCAATAAAAAGTAATAATTACAGCCGTCATTTTTCGAAACCCTCGACGGGACAACCAAAAGGTCACCTCCTCGTGACAACCTTTCACCTGTCTCTCGAGTAATAGTTTCCCTTCGTGACCGCACCTGTCACATCGCGAAACTAGGGGCATGTGTTATAGTTAGATTTCCCTCACCTAGAAACTCGAGACAAGACACCTATTTAGAGGACACGTATATTCAGATTTCCAATGGAAGCTGAATTGTCCATGAGAGAGTCCTCAAAGTTTGAACCTCGCCAGGATAAAGCCAGCGAGATACTGCGAGTACGACCAAAGTCGGATCGCGTAACTGTTACTCGCATTATGCAGGATGAGAGGATGGATCCAACTCGCATGTGTCGGGACATATGCGAGTATCCTCTCTATACTTCTGCAAAAGCATAGAGATCAACTCTCTATGGTGCGATTTGGTCCCAACGACCCAATAGCCTTGATAAACCGATATAGACTCGCATGTCTAGGTTCTATCAGCTCGATATGCGATGTCTACAAGAGGCGATTGCCTAAGGACTCAGACATTCCAAACGTATTTATACCCAGCTAAACCAAGAAACCCGAAATAGACAGCTGTTACCATCTGAACAATTAAAACCTAAAATATCTTTGGTGAGGTGGACTAACACTAACAGTACGAACCCCAGACAAAACACTACGAGACCCGACGTGGCCCCGGAATGCTACTGGACATAATTTGTCACTATAGAAAATAATAGTTCTAACAAGTGCAATTCTAAGTTCTATGCGTGGATTCAACGAAGAATTAATAAGTTAGTGAATTTTAGTGCTAAATTCTTGATCTACTTATTGGAAGCTCGGTTATATAGACCCATGGTCCCCGCACTAGTTGAGATAATATTGCTTGTAAGACTCATATAATTGGTTTTGATTAATCAATTATAATTCTCAAATTAGACTATGTCTATTTGTGAATTTTTCACTAAGTATGGGCGAAATTGTAAAGAAAGAGTTTTAGGGGCATATTTGTTAATTATGATACTTTATATGGTTCAATTAATAAATATGATAAATGACAATATTATTTAATAATTATTTATAGTTATTAAATAGTTAGAATTGGCATTTAAATGGTTGAATTAGAAAATTGGCGTTTTTGAGAAAATCAGATGCAGAAAAGATAAAACTGCAAAATTGCAAAAAGTGAGGCCCAAATCCACTTGTATAGGGCCGGCCACTTTTGTAGGAAATTTAAACTGATATTTTCATTATTTTAATGCCAAATAATTCAAACCTAACCCTAGTGGAATGCTATAAATAGATAGTGAAGGCTTCAGGAAATTTACACTTAAATTTTCTATTTTTCCTTCAGGGAAAAACCTGAGCCTTCTCTCTCCCTATCTAGCAGACCACTCCCTCTCTCTTTCTTCCCTCTTGAATTTTGAAATTCTTAGTGTAAGAGTAGTGCCCACACACAGCAAGTGATACCTCAATCATAGTGAGGAAGATCGTGAAGAAAGACTTTCAGCAAGAAGGAGGTTTCAGCATCAAAGATTCAGAGAAAGAGATCCAGGTTCAGATATTGATAATGCTCTGCTACAGAAAGGAATCAAGGGCTAGATATCTGAATGGAAGGAGTCATTATATTCCGCTGCACCCAATGTAAGGTTTCCTAAACTTTATATGTGTTTATTTCATCGTTTTAGAAAGTTCATATTTAGGGTGTTAATCAACATACTTGTGAGTAGATCTAAGATCCTGGTAAAATAATTTCCAACATTTACTTGTTCCTATACTTTCCCGATCATTAGCTCGTTGAGTACTCTCTCCTCTTCGAGTTGATCAGCTATGGGTTCTGGATCGCCTTAAAGTCACACTTGCTTCTTCACGCTCTGTTCTTTCCTCCCGAGAGCAGTTTTTCGTATTTCCCCCATCAGGGTATGTACGAGTCCTTGCTCTATGGGTTTGGGAATAACATTGGTGATTCTGAGCAGGTGATCTCCATTCTCCCGGTTGAGTTCCAAGATCCTCCTCATTTTCATGAAGGATTTCTCGTTCATTAATTTCCGGTTGTCTCCTTTCTTACTGTTCATCCTGATTCTCAGGGGGTGTCTCATTTTCCCCGGGTTGTTCTTCCCGGGCCTTTTCCTATCTCCTGGTTCGTGAGCCACGAGGTCTGCCTCGTGGTCTTCTCACTCCAGGTTCAGGTTGATTTTGAGCATTTGTCCCCTGCGCCGCCCTGGTCAAGGCTGCCTCTAATTCTAACTCAGCATTTCGACGTTGCGCCTCTTCCAGACGGTGTCTCAGGCGATGGCTTTCTGTTTCATAAGTTCTTTCTCTCGCAGATTGGGCACCTCCATGGTTGAGCTCTTCATCCCTCGTCTCAGGACTCTGACCATTCCCACGCTGAGTTCTCCTCGAGTGCGTTGTCTACGTTGTAGGACCAATGTCCGGTTGAGTTCTCTGAGGACGTGTGGTCTGAGCACTGGGACCATCCTCAAGTTGAGCCCTCCTGTAACGGGTGGTCCTTCTGGACTGCAGATTATACATCTTCTAGAGCCCATTGGGCTCTTTTCCAGAATGATGGTCAGTTTCCTCATGTGGGGTGTTAATATTCTCTGGATTTTCAGCCATAAAGGATAAGGTTTTTCTTTAAAAGAAGGGAAGGTTTTTTCTTAGCTTTTTCACAGAGGCTCTCAATGAAAGCACCAAACTGTTAACGCATATTTTTGTTAACTAAATTTGAGCCTCACGATGATAATTCAACACAGAAAAAATAAAAGCTGTAGAAAAATAATATATGAACACAGGGTTTTTTACGTGGTTTTGCAGTTAAAATTTTGCATAGTCCACGAGTCAATCTTATTTAGATTTCTGAGTATTTTTTTAGGGTCTCTTGTATAAAAGTTTTTTCGTCTCTTTTTTAAGATTGTTTGCCACTATAACGATCTTGGCACGAGAAAACGAGAAAAAAGATGAAGATCTTGATCCCCGAGTTCAAGATGAAAGAAACCTGCTAAAACCTATTAAAGAATTGGAAGAGGTTATTCTCGACACAAGAAATCCCACCAAATGTGTGTACATTGTGAAGAACCTGGATGAGGAGCGCAAATAGCAATTAATAAGCTTTTTGAAGGCGAACCAGGATCAATTCGCCTGGAGTCATGGGGATATGATAGGAATCGACCCTAAGATTATCTGCCATCATTTAATGTTGATCCAAACTACCCGGCGAAGAGACAAAAAAGGAGGGCCCTGGATTCTGAGAGGCAAGGGGCACTAAAACAGGATGTTTGACAAGTTGTTAGTCAACAATTTTATACGCAACGTGTTTTATCCCTCGTGGATAGCCAGTCCTATTCTCGTCCCAAAACCTAACGAAACTTGGAGAACTTGTATTGACTTCTCCAATCTGAATAAGGCGTGCCCAAAAGACTGTTTTCCACTTCCCAGGATCGACCAGTTAGTGGATGCAACTGTTGGGCATGAGCTTATGTCGTTTATGGATGCATATTCTGGATATAACCAAATAAAAATGTATGTGCCAAATCAAGAACATACAAGCTTCTTAACCAACATAGGACTCTATTGTTATAAATTCATGCCGTTCGGACTGAAGAACGCTGGGGCAACATATCAGCGACTAGTAAACGAAATATTCGCAAGAAAAATAGGGCGAAACATGGAAGTTTACATTGATGATATGTTGGTGAATCGATAAATAGTAAGGATCATACCTCAGACCTCGTGGAATGCTTTAAAATATTCTAAAAGTATTACATGAAGCTAAACCCAAAAAAAAAGTTCCTTTGGAGTCTCCTCGGGAAAGTTTGTGGGATTCATAGTTAACGCGAGGGCTATTGAGGCAAATCTTGAAAAAATTAAGGTATTAATAGACATGACATCCCCGACAAAGCCTAAGGGTACAGGCCCTGACAGGAAGACTCGCGGCACTTAATAGATTCATTTCGAACTCAACTGATAAGTGTGTGCCATTCTTCAACATATTGCGAGGCAACAAACATTTCGAGTAGACAAAAGAGTGCAAAGAGGCCTTTTAGAGCATAAAAAGGCATCTCGCAATGCCTCCAGTTTTGGAAAAACCAATAACTAGAGAGACGTTATTTCTTTATTTAGCCATCTCCAAAGATGCGATTAGTGCAGCTATTGTGCGGGAAGAGGACAAGCACCAGACACCTATTTACTACTTAAGTAAAAGGTTACTAGGGGAAGAATCCAGATATCCCCCTCTAGAAAAACTCGCGTTATGCCTAGTCCATGCGTCTCGCAAGCTACGGCCATACATTCAGGCTCACCCATAAAAGTGTTAACCGATCAACCCTTGAGACAAGTTTTATCAAAACCAGATGCTTTTGAAGATTGATAAAATGGTCGATTGAATTGGGGTAGTTTGACATAACATACCATCCTCGAACATCCATCAAGGACCAAGCTTTAGTTGACTTCCTGATAAAAGGTATAACTCCAGAAGAAATCCCACCTGATCAGCGAGATGCAGAAACCTGGAAGTTCTTCGTCGATGGTGCACCCAACGAACAGGGTTCAGGTGCAGGGGTAATATTAATATCACCAGAAGGCTTTAAGTTTAACTATGCTTTGAGGTTCCAATTTGACGCATCCAATAAGGAGGTTGAATATGAAGCCTTGATCACCGGCTTAAAGATATCAGAGGCCTTGAAAGTCAAAAATCTCATTTGTCATAGTGATTGGCAACTGATTGTGAACTAGGTCCTCGGGGAATACCAGGCCAAAGGCTTAAAAATGGCAAAGTATTTAGAGAAAGTTCGGAAGAACTTAGAAAGATTCGATTCCTTTAAAATCGAACAAATTCCGAGAGAACAAAACTCCAACGCTGATGCCTTAGCAAAGTTGGCCTCGCAGAATGACCTAGATGAACTAAATTTGGTTCCGGTAAAGATGCTGACCGAGCCAAGTATATGTGAAACTGAAGATGTCGAGAGGATATATAGCTCTCAAACATGGATGACGCCTATTATAAATTATTTACTCGACGGACAACTTCCAAATTACAAAAATGAGACGCAAAAACTATTGTATTCAGTGCCTCGCTACACAATGATTGAAGGAAAACTATATAGAAGAGGGTATTCAATGCACCAACTTCGGTGTGTTCTACCTGTAGAAGCAAACGAAATCATTAGAGAAATTCATGAAGGCTTCCATGGGGATCATGCGTATTGGCAAAGTCTGTCTAAAAAGATCATTAGACAAGGATATTACTGGCCAATGTGTTTGGTTTTGTGCCCTAAATAAAACTCATTTCAATATAATCAGATTCACTAATTAATAAAGATTAGAAATCACATTTTATATTGCATGGTTCACATGATTTATTTCATGATTGTTTAAATGTATACATTCTATTAAGTCCAGGACATATGTATTTATTCGTGATTATAGTGTTGTCAGCACAGTGGAATATAATCATGTTTATATGTTCGAAAATTTAATTCCCTGATTTGTCAGTTCACTGGATTTAGACTGGCATGATAATCAGCGATAGGTATGCTTACACCTTGGATAAGTGTTATGTCCTTTTCAAGGCATTGGCAAAGTTTACCAGTATCGGATGTATGGAGTATACATTGGAAGGGACCGATATTGGACTTTGATTAGATATGATAAACTTACTGTAATATCTATTCAATTCAATATCACCTAGTTGATCCTAGATGAAATGATCTTAATCCTGACATTGTTGGTTCGATCTTAAGAGTATTATACATGTTCTTTGATTTGTTAGTCAAGCCTACTTTTTGGTCAGGGTGATATGTACATTTTGGGAACATAATAGTGCAATTGAGTGGGAGCGCTACTCATAGATATATAATTTATAGCTTCTATAGGTATTTAGAAGTGAAACGATGATTTCTTTCGAGCTTGCTAAATAGATAAATGATAGAGCGCTCATTTTAGTGACTATATTAGTTCACTATAATATCATTTATAGGTGGCCAAGTGTTTTACAGATAAAATACATTGAAAAAGTGTAACAGTAATTTTATCCCTATGCAATGTAGATCATCTATAGAGGATCATTGATTATTGGGATTATAACAATAGATAATTAATAGCGTATCTATATCATGGAACATATAGCGCGTTTTATATGACTGAGAGTGCAATTCCAAGTTTTATGCGTAGATGCAATGAGGAATAATAAGGTAGTTGATTTACTTGGTAAATTCTAGGTCTACTTATTGGAAGCTCGGTTATATAGGCCCATGGTCCCAATACTAGTTGAGACCATACTGATTGTAAGACTCAGTTAATTGATTTTGATTAATCAATTATAATTCTAAAATTAGACTATGTCTAGTTTATTGAATTTTCACTAAGCAAGGACTAAATTGTGAAGAAAGGGTTTCTAGGGTTCATTTGTTAATTAAGAGACTTTGATTAGTCTAATTAATAAATATATTAAATGAAAATATTATTTAATAATTAATTTTTAGTTATTAAATAATTGGAATTGTCATTTAAGTGGTTAAATTGGAAAATGGGCGTTTTTGAGAAAATAAGATGGGAAAATGACAAAATAGCAAAATTGCAAAGTTGGGCCCATTATCAAACCCATGGTCGGCCACTATGCATGAATTTTACCATTTATTTTTTTCATTATTTTAATACCAAATAAATCTAAGCTAAACTTAGTAGTTGCCTATAAATAAATAGTGATGGCTCACACTTTGCCGAACCTCCTTATCTCTCTTTTCTTCTTGAAATTTTCATACCTTGAGTGATAGAGTGAGTGCCCACACACATCAAGTGGTATCTCAATCATAGTGTGTAAGACTGTGAAGAATCCAATCAACAAGAAGGATGCAATCAACAAGAAGGAGAGAAAGAGATCCAGGTTCAGATCTTTACAATGCTCTGCTACAGAAAGGAATCAAGGGCTAGAGATCTGAACGGAAGGAGTCATTATATTCCACTGCAATCAATGTAAGGTTTTCATAAACCCCTATGTGTTTATTTTATTGTTTTAGAGATTCATATTAAGATGTTAATGAAACATACTTGTTAGTAAATCTAGATCCTGGTAAAATAATTTCCAACACAATGATCAATAAGGACACACATGAGTTTGTCGAGAAATGTGATAAGTGTCAAAGGTTTTCACATATACCTCGCGTACTGCCAACAGAACTTAGAATGATGACCTTGCCCTACCAATTTTTTATATGGGGGATCGATCAAATTGGGGCAATACCCACTAGGCGAGGTGGAGCTAAGTATGCGGTCGTAGCAGTCGACTTCTTCACTAAATGGACAGAGGTCGAGCCCCTTGTCTCCATAACCTGCAAGAAAGTCCTTAACTTTTTCGTCAAGAACATTATCTGTAGGATTGGAACCTAATTTGATGGCGACTTATTCACTGAATTTCGCGAGAAGAATAGAATTATCAAAAGCTTCTCGTTAGTATCCAGGCCTCAGGCAAATTAAAGGATACTATCAAGAAGAAGTTAGACGCTTCCAAAGGTAGATGGGTTGACGAGCTACCTCAGGTACTCTGGTCCCACAGAACAACCGAGAAGATAGCCACGAGACACACTCCTTTCTCGCTAGCATTTGGCTTGGAAGCAGTGCTACCTGTTGAAGTGAAGATATCAACTCACAGAAAAGAGTTTTATAATCAAGAAGAAAACCAGGAATTTTTAAAATTGTCCTTGGATCTACTTGAGGAAAAACGAGCTGAGTTGCAAATCACCAACGCCGCATACCAACATTCAGTCACAAGATACTTCAACAAAAAAGTTAAGAAAAGACTATTCAATGTTTGAAACTTGGTGTTAAGATGAGTCTTTGCAAATATGAGAGATGCATCAGCAGGAGTGTTCAACCCGAACAGGGAGGGTCCATATGTCATCGAAGCAGTAGTTAGAGTTGGAGTCTATAAATTGGCTCAACTTGAAGGCTCGCTAATAAAGAAATACTGGAACGTAGAACATTTGCGACCCTACTATCAATAAATAAATGATGTAACTTGCATTAGTCATGTAAACTTTAAACTTCAGTTATGAATAAAGAGAATCATTTATATTAAGTAATTGCAAAGTTTCATTCTTTAAAAATTACTTAAGGGACATTTATGTATGATTAATCGGAATTCATCTGGAAAGACATTGTATAATGCAAACCCGTCATTTCAATTTTTTTTTTTTTTTGAAATTCAAAGGATCTCGACTAAACCTCTTTGACGAAAGTGGAGTTGAACCGTTATAGCTCCCTGACCAAACCTTTTTGATGAGAGAGGGGTTGAATCGTTATAACACCTTGATCAAACCTTTTTGACGAAGAAGGGATCAAACAACTATACTTTTTGATTTATAACCTATTTGACAAGAGTGGAAAATCAAAAGTTATAACTCGCGTATAAAATTGAATACTAACAGTTCTTGAGAGCTAGGAAAGTACTAAACGAGGAATCGCGACGCCTTGGTAGAAGTACTTAAACTTAGAAAATGGATAGATAATATAACTATTCATATGAGCAAATTAATAATATACAAAGTGATAAGATCCTTAAAGTATATTTAAGTTTGCTTAAGGCAGAATATAACTGTTGGAAATTATTTTACTAGGATCTTAGATCTACTCACAAGTATATTGTTTAACATCCTAAATATGAACTTTCTAAAACGATAATTAAACACATATAAAGTTAAGAAAATCTTACATTGGTTGCAGCAGAATAATATGTCTCCTTCCACTCAGATCTCTAACCCTTGTATCCTTTCTGTCGCAGAGTATCATCAAGATCTGAGCCTGAATGTCCTTCTCTTTGAATGTGATCCTTCACAGTCTTCCAATGTATGATTGAGGTACCACTTGCTGTGTGTGGGCACTACTCTATCACTAGGAGATTTCAAAATTATGAAGAAGAAAAGAGAGAGAGAGAGAGAGAGGGTCGGCTATATAGAGAAAGAGGAAGGCTCAGTTTTCTGAAAGACAATCTTAAGAAACTATTATTTTTGACTGAGCCATCACTTTCTATTTATAGGCAACTACTAGGTTTAGGTTAGTAATTACTTGGCATTAAAATAATGAAAATATTAATTGGAAAAAGCCAATCAAGTGGCAGGCCATAGGTGTTAGTGGGCCTCACTTGGATTTTGCACTTTTCACAATTTAATTTTCTATTTTCTCAAAAACGTCAATTTTCCAATTCTAACCATTTAAATGCCAAAGCTAATTATTTAAACTAAAATAAATTATTAAATAATACTTTCATTTAATATAATTATTAATTAGACAAATAGAGTCTCTTAATTAATAAATAAACCTAGAATCTCTTTTCTTTACAATTTCAACCCTGCTTAATGAAAATTCACAAATTAGACATAGTCTAACTTTAAAATTATAATTGATTAATCATAAATCAATTATTGAGTCTTACAAGCAGTATGGTCTTACATCATAATCAATATCGGTCCAGTCCAATGTATACTCCATACATTTGAAACTAGTATACTTTACCAATGTCCTGGAAAGAACATAACACTTACTCCAAGTGTAAGTACACATCATCGTTGATTATCACATCAGTGTAAATCCAAAACACTGATGAAACAGGGACTTAGTCTTTTGAATCATATAATCACAATCACATTCCACTGTGTTGACAATACTGTAATTGTGAATAAATATATGTTCTGGACTTAACTGATTTTGTGCATATATTAAATATATTAAACCATCAGCATGAAAAATTCATGCAAACATAAATCACTTAAAATTGCTTAGATTGATAACTAATCAGATTGTAATGGGTTTTATTTAGGGCACAAAATCCAACAAACTCCCACTTGCACTAACATAAAACAAATTGTGCATTCCAACCAATCTGTTGTCTTGATCTTCAGATCAAGTGTAGTATATTTGAATCCACCTAAACTTCTGGAACCAGGTTCGTAAAAACATTATGAAACATCCTTTACTATATGCTTTACTCATCAAGGGATACTGAAATCCTTACTGCTTATTAAGTACATCTGAATAAACAGAAGACATATCTCTCATATTTTAAAATTTGGAACTGAGATAATACAGTGTAGAATTTTCTTCAGTAAAATAACTTTCTGGTAATTTCGAATTTACAAAGTTATAAATCTTCTCTAGTAGAGCTTGAATTATTATAGAAGGGTTTTTACACTCTTGTAGAATAATTTCTCCACCCCCAGAGTAACCACCATCTCAAAATCCTGAATGAGTTCGGGTAAATATAAGGATAACTAATATATAGTTCCTTAATATCCAACATATAGATCACTTTCATAAATCTTTCTTCAGTATCAGTATCCGCTAACGTTCCTAATTTGATTACATCTCAGATAGCTCCCACTCAATAGTAGATGTCTGGTTAATTACTTTTAACCTCTTATTGCTTGGAGGGATATCTAGTTGTGACTTAATGTATTAGTCTGAAAATGTAAGTTTCTTTTAAGACAAAATCATCAACATAGCAGTCTAGTTAAGTTGAAGTGAAAAATACTTGCTACAGATTAAGTAATCAAATTAAGATACCATAAAACGTTATGAGAATTAGAAATCTCGGCTCAAGTCATTCCAATAGACTATGCAAGAAATCTTCTATCTTATTCTCATAATTCTGATAAGTTATTTCTATCCACATAAATGGTTAGATTTGCATTCTCAGTACTGTTCTTAAGTTCCTATCACAAGTGTCAACCAAATGAAGATGGGTAAAGAATTTTAAAATTCTCCCACTCAATTAAGGTAGTGTGATACATTATCAAAGACCTTTATTGGTATCATTATTTATTACAACAGTAAAACTACACGAGAACATATAATCATGATCAAGGATTTATTTTGATAATAGCTAATTTGTTATATTACTTCCATGTTTAAAGAAAATATGTGTTACAGGGAGTACTGTGGATAAAGTCCACCCCTAAGTATGTAGAGATTATGATCCACCCCTAAAGGTTATAAAGATCATGATTCTCTAAGTGTTATAGAGATTATGTGGAGTTGAATATAATCCAGAGTTCATTAGATATAAAAGATCGTTAAACTGCATATTATTCTTAACTTTTTTCCACCCCTATCATATCAAAAGATCTTTTATTAAACAAATTGTTAATAATTGTTTTAGAATTAACAATTATTCATAAACATAGAATTAATATCTAGTGTTTATGTAGTAATAACTCGATGAAGAGTTTAAAATATTATAGAATTTGTACCAATAATAAAAACACTTACACATACAAACATATAAATATAATTGGTAATTGTTGTTTTAAGATAAAGTAGATGAAGCTCAATCTCATAAATTGCAATTGATTTGTAAAAAAAAAATTATAAAATTAATGAAAAATTGTATTGCAACATTATGAGAAAAACAAGGAATAAAAATCCCAAACTAAAAATTGAAATCCAAATTATTTTTAAACCAAAACAATGAATTGAAAAATAAATAAATGAATAAATTATCTTCATCTTTATCTTGGAAGAACTCCACCCCTTTGTCCAGCTTTCCGATTCAACTCACTAAGATAGCATCTGAGTTCAAGCAGCTTGGGCTATAATTAGAAGAAAAACAAATAAACAAGGTTAGTAGTCCAGAATTAATAATCCAATTGGATAATAATTCACTAAAACTCATCAGTTTATAGAAAGAAATACCTTGTTTCTTTGCAATAAGTTTAGTAAATTGGGGTTTCCAATGGCCTTTCTCATTGCAGTAGAAACACTTTCCTTTTAGTGTATCACCAGTAGCAGCAGCCTTTTTTTTCTTAACTGTTTTCACAGCTTGAACTCACTTCTTGGTATTTATACACTTCTTCTTTGTCTTGGATCTTGAAGTAGAGGCTACATGTGCCTCAGGTTTAATCGTCCCATTACAATTTCCAGAATTATACTCCCTTTCTTCTTGGGTCCTCCAATCAAATTTTCATATGTCTGAAGGTCATTGACTAACGCATGAAAGTCTATCTCCTTTTTATTCATGACATAATTTGATGTATAGGGCAGAAAAGCTGGAGTCAGACTATTCAAGATAAGGCTTACTTGAGTTGTCTGATCCATTTCAGCACCATAATTCTGGGCTTCCTGGAAATAACTTGCCATTTGGAGAACATGATCACGCACATTCTGATGGGGTTCCATCCGTGCATTGATGAATTTCTTAGTCGCGTCAAAGCGAGACTGAATAGATGCCATACCGAATAGCTCAGTTAACTTCGTCATAATTTCTACAGCCGTATCAGTTTTTACAAACCTTGTTTTTAAGGTGTCAACCATGCTAGAAAGCATGAAGTATCGAGCTTTATTGTTAGCATTCTGCCAATGCTCGAAGTTCTCTTTCACAGCTTTAGTTACATTGTCACCCAGCTGTTCAGGAGACGGCTGAGTTAACACAAACAGGGTACTTTCACCAATGAGAGCAATTTTATGTTCTCATTCCATTTTGGGAAGTTAGATCCATTTAGCTTATTTTCAGTGAAGAGTGATAACATGGGATTCGACATGGCTATACAGGATACTACAATATAATAAATAGAAATCAATTATGGTTTAACACAAAATCCAATTCAGAAATTATTAACACATAGCAAGTAGGAATGACAAGAGAAAATACTAAAAATACAAACCTAAATAATTTCCAAGGTTTTCAACAAAATGATATCAGTGTCCCGTTTAGGCGAGAGTCAAAGCTACCATCCATTGAATAGAGTTGTCAGCTCATCTAAAATGTTATACATTCTAGCAACCTTTTATTCGATCAAGATTGGAATCCAGCGTTGTCCCGTTTAGGCGAGAGTCAAGGCTATTCTATCTTATGAGCTTCCACCATTGTTTCATATTTTGTAAGTCAAATACAATCACCACGATTAGGGTGATCAATACCATATAAAACACTTACTAATATACTTATCTTTCGAGATTAAACGGTGATAACTTGCTAATGAACGTTCCTCCATTAGGGAGGATTACTCACTAAAACAAAAGCTATGTAAAACCAACAATGGAGATCGAATATCTTAATAATAATAAAGCTCATTATTTAAAATGTATTTTCTTTTATTATTTATAATATATATTCATTAAATATCAAATTGAGAATAAAACTCTAAATAGAATTTAATTTAATATTTATAAAATTATACTTTGATGGTTATGAAAATAAATTGAGTTATTTCCATCTTAGTATTAATTTTCCAATAAATATTAAGAAAATTATTTAAATTAAGTTGTATTAATTTAAATTAATTTGCATCTCAAATTTAAATTTCATAAGAACATATTTATTGTATTTTGAAAAAGAAATAATAATACTATACTATTTTTGGAATACTTAAAATAATTACTAGAAAAATACTTCAAGCAAAAATACTATCTATCTAGATTTTCTTTTTGACTAATGAATTCAATTTCTAATAATAATATATTTTAGTTCATTTATTTTAAATTAATCAATAAATGAAAAGATTATTGATTTAAGTTGGTTCAAAAATTAATTAAAATAAATAATTAACTTACAACTTTAATCTATTTTTCAAGATAAATTCAAAATTATCTTGCATAGTTAAATGCAATTTCGAATTCGATTAATAAAATAAATCAAATATATTTTGAAAATTATTCAAATTTAATTTGTAAAAAAAAATTTTCAACTTAAAATAATTTTCTATTTAATTAAGTGTCATGAAAGAAAAAATATTTAAGTATCATGATGAAAATCAACTTAGATATTTAATTTTCAATTTAATTAAATGTATTAAATTCAAGAAATAAATAATTAAGTATAGGGAAGGCTTAATTATTAATTTCTAGTTTAATACTAGGAAAAATATTCTTAACTTGAATTGTACCAAAATTAATTATAAAATAATTAATTTCACAATGTATAATATTTTCCTATTTAATATTAGAAATAATAAGTAGTCTAGAAATAACTATTTAGAAAATATCTCAATTTAACTAAGTATTGTTCAAAAACAAATTTGAAAAATATCTAAATTAAGTTGTTATGGAAAGAATCTAAAACTAAAATATTTTCAAATTTGAATTCAATTAAATATCAAAATTAAGTTGTAACCACCTAATTTGAAAATATTCCGTTTTAATTTTAAAATTAACTTAAAAAATATCTTAAGAATCTTCAATAACTAATTTCTAGAATTCCTCAGCTTAATTTTAAATTCAAAAAATATTCAAATTTAAGTTTGATAAGAAAAATCAGTTAAAATAACTAATTTATAACTTAAATAAGAATATTTAATAAATAAGCTTCAGAAAGAATCTAGTTAGTTAAAATTCTTTATTTAATTAAATACAAGAAAAATACAAATAGTTTATCTAGAAATAATATCTAAAAACTAAGAGTGTTTTTCTTAAAATTAACTTTAAAATATTAAAATGAAAATAAATTTCATATATTTTAAAAGTTAATTATGTTGCTAAACTAATTTAATTAACCTAGCACAGTTATCCAAATCAGGCAAATGGGCCTTCACAATTGGGGTAGTTCATGTGAGGGGGAGCTGGGTTCAGTATGTCGTACCCACTTCTATAGGCCCCCAACTCTCACACAAGGCCCAAAAGAGAGGAATTTAACCTTAAAATAAATAACTCTTGTTAATTGAATAGTTCCAAAAAACTAAATGGACCACTACTACAATATGGGCCTTTAGCTTCCCTTTTTTTAACCCATTTTATAAAAAGGGAAGCTAAAGGGTGTGAGAACACCCACCAGATTCGAAATTGACATTTAGAGGCGGTTTTTTGGTAAAAACCGTAGGTATATATATTAGTAAACCCTATCCCGTCGGTTGGAAATTGGGATTTTTAAGGGGTTCAGGAGACCCTATACGTCGGTTTCCTAGCAAAGAACCGACGCATAGGTGCACACTTTATCGACACGTGTGTACCTATGCCGCTGCCTCTTGCTAGGAACCGACGGCATAAGATAGGTCTGCAGAGTATAACCTCTCGCATCGTCTTCTTCTTCCTCACTTCTTCTTCTCCAAAGATATACTCACCACTTCTACAATGAGAAAACCCACGAAAACCCTCGCCAACCACCTCTAAAAACCCACATATCTCACTCATTTCTTCACCATTTCACCTCATTTTTGTCTTAAAAGTTTCTATTTTCAATATCTAATCCCATACACTAAAAAAGTTTTGTTTTTTCACCCATTTACACTGTACCCGAACCTATTTTAAAAAAAGTGGTGGTTTAACTCCGACCACCGCTTTTAGCGGAGAAATCGTTCAATCTCAACGTTCATTAAGGTATAAATATGATTTCTGTTCATTTTATTAATGTACATTGGTATTATTTCATTTTTGTAAATTTTTTTTAGGATTTTTTCATTTTATTGATATTATATTGTGTGTGCTATAGGTGGTTGATTTTTGGTCGCAATTTGTCGCCGGATTGCGTTTATAAGGTAAATATTTATTTACTTGATATATAATATATATGTGTATATTTTGTATTTTATTATTGAATATGTGTTTATATATATGTTGTGTGTATATATATTGTGTATATACTATTTGTGTATTTTGTGTATTTGTATTGTATATATATTTGTTGTGAATGAGAATGAGAGGTAGTAGGAATTTAATTAGTTTAGAGTTAAAGTTTTTAAAATAATGGTAGTGGAAATTAGTAACTAGTTTGCTACTTTGTTTAATAACTAGTAAGTAATTTAATAATTAAAATTTTAATTTGGTTGTATATTGCATTATGTGATAGGTTGTGTGCTAATATTTGAGGGTCGATCGACATATTTCGGTGTTGATCGGATTTGCAATAGGTATATCCATCCGCTAACCTTTTGTTAGTATAATTAATTATCAATGTATGCTTAGTTGAGTTTGAATATCTTAAATATTCATCCGTAGTGAAGTAGGTTCTGCGAATACATGTACGTTTGCGGTCGGATTGGTGGATAAATTTTGTATTGTTTATGTTAGTTTCTTTGTTCCGTATTGTTATATTTGTTCGTTTGTTACTTTAGGCACTTTTAAAAATTTTGGGAACGTCCAATTACAGTTATGCCGCCAAAATTTCGTAGAATTTGGATCAAATTTCGTAGAATTTAGTGTTATTAGTAGCATGATATTCAATTTTGTTTGTTAATGGTGTAGATATGGCCAACTCGAGTTCGGATCCGATTCGTACCCGCAGGCGCAGTGTCCAACCACAATACCTACACGAGGGCCGACGCAAATGAATGAAATATCCAAACTAATGGATCAGGGCAAAAGAGTGGCCCTCGAAGTTAATGATAAAGGTCAATACCGTGGAAAAAGCTATACGCGAAGCTCGTATCCACTCTAGAGTCGATGTCTACAGACAATAGGGTTCAGCTTATAAAACCGGAAAGAAGTCAACCCGACTCGAAAAATAATGTTTGGAAAGACATTCGTGTAAGCTATTATTTGTTAGAATTTTGATTTGTTTTTCTATTACTCAAAATGTTGATTCTAACCGTGTTTGTTTTCCTTCAAAATAGACGGGTTCATTGTGCCTACACCTTCAAACATGATTGTCTCATCCTAGCCGGGAAGTTAATGAAAGACTTCAAGAATAGGATGACAAAAGACATCATAATGCCCGCGTTGAAAGAGAATGATCCGGGACCTGCACAAGTCCCCGAAAAGCACCCCGGAGATCGACGCCGCCGATTGGTGCAAATTTGTTGAAAGTCGACTAACTCCCCGAATTTCGGTACTCATTTTATATTAACACTAAGATAAACTCTTAAATACAAGTACATGTATCTAATGTATTTTTTTGGCATTGTAGGAATTGAGTAAGGTGCAACTTGAACGTTCCTCAAAAATTCAATCCGTACATCGAAGTGGCTTCGAGTGGAATGGTGAACGTACGGGGAAGTCGTGGTAAGTAATACTAAAAATTTAATGTGCTATAATGTGCTATACAATTTAATTGGTACTCATTTCATTGTTATAACGTTATGTAGAAAAAGGACCTCGAAGTTGCATCCTCCCCGCCACCGTGTTTGGATTAAATCTCGCACCAAGAGTAGAAAACTTGTCACCGATTACGACAAGGAAATTGCCGAGAAGATAGTAAGTATATATTAATCCTTAATCGAGTTCTACTCATGAGTTAGTGTATATAATTCATATACTAATTGCTTGAATATATGCGTGCATTAGGCTCAATTAGAGGAGAAGCTTAGTCGTGACAAATTCGTGTCCAGTGGCCAAACGATATCCTCACGCAGCGCCGGACACCGCAGCATCCCGGACGTGTCGGGCTGCCGGGTATGCTATTACTTCAAATGTTATTTATTTAGTTACACAAATGAAATCGTTGCTAATTTGCATTTTATGATTTGTAGGTTCCCGACCGTGGCATCTCAACTGCTCTACAGAAGAAAAGGGAAGTGTCTCGATGTCGTGGCTCGCAAGCGAAGGAGATTGAACAATTAAAAGCCGAAGTCCAATCCCTTGCGAGAGGAACGCCGCCGAACAAGAGGAAGAAGGAGAGGTGGTCGGTGAGGGCGTATGTTCCACAACCATACGCTCCTCGGTGATGAGGTACAACCACAAATTTATGCCGAGGAGTTCATTTCCCTCAACGACCAAGGTATCCTATACAATTTTGATGACCATGCGCCCTTAATCGCTAAGTACATCTCTCGCTCTCCGACAACATCGACAATATTGTGGCCCGAGGGTATTTGTACGAGCATGTGGGTGTGATCAGTTCACCGCCAGGATTACGATGATTCACATGCTCGGATCATGATTTCGGAAATCCCGCAAGAGGACGCCGAAATCCCTGCTCCCACTTGAAGAGTTCGTATATGTTAGGTGACGTGTACCGTATGTTCCTTCCTTGGCCTAAACACTTAATTTTAACAACCGAGGTAACTTCTCAACCGAATATAATTATTAATGATTAAGTGGAGTTTGAATATCTTCAATATTCATCCGTAGTGAAGTAGGTTCTGCGAATATATGTCGCGGTGGGATGGATGAACAAACTACCGTTATATATGTGTTATTTGTCGTTATACATGTACCCATGTTCAAAATTTTTGGGATCATTCAATTACAACCGTTATGCCGCCGAAATTTCGGTGGTAGAATTTAGATAAAATTTGATATATATATATATATTATGTTCTGCTTTGTTTAGGGTCCACTCGCTCAACCGCCCTCAAGACGTGATGCGTCAAAGGGGAAAGCTCCGATGCTTTCTCCACAAAGTCGTGGTGCACGGGAAGATGAGTTGTTCACGAAGAGAAGATGGCGTTGATCCCTAATTCGCCGAAATGGATGATTCATGAATTCCTAAGGCTCAAAGATAAACGTGATATAATCACAATTTCGTCCCCGAGGATTCATTGTACCGCGTACCCGCATCATTTTATCTCGGAGAGGATTTGCGCAGTTGCTACGTGTAACTACATCGCAACTGTGGAATGCCGTTTTGAATGATGTATACTCTTCTTTAATCTAATTAACCTTATATCAAATTATAGTTAAATTATTATAAGGCACTAACACTTTTTTTTGGCAGCACATATGGGAGAGCATCAACGGTCCGAGAAAAATTTTCAAGTTTTACGACCCGTAGCTTCTCACGTGCATGGGATCGCCGATGAAGAACAGAGTCGCGCCTTTGACGATGCGGCAAGACGATTGGCTAATTGGTTATCATTAATGAACAAAGAACCACCAAATGTTCTTTATTCCTTGGAATATCGGGTAAACTTTATTAAATTCTTTAGTGCTAATTGTTCATTTCTATATTATGTCTTCAAATTATTTTTATACTATCTTACTTATATTCCAATATAATTTTCAGGATGCATTGGACGCCATAGTGGTGGTTGCGCCAAAGAAAATTATCCATTTAAACCCTCTAAAAGGCCGCCCAATTCCCGAAGAAATAGAACAAAATGATTCGGAAGGTAATTATTTAATGACTTCTTATGTAACGAATTTAAATTAACTAACGAATTGAAATGCTAATATAATTTTTCCAAACAGTGGCATTCATGTATATATGGGACGCACATCGCATCTTGGCCCGTGGCAAGGAATTGCACAAGCAAACCGTCCAAGACAACCTAAAAGCCAAGAATGCGGTTTTTATGTTTTGAAATATATGACTGACATCGTCGCACGTGCCAACCCCAACCGTTACATAGAAGATCAAAAAGCTGTAAGTTTTAATTATTGATCATAGTATATAAATTTTATAATAACAAATATATAATATACATATACATAAACTAATATAAATTTTTAATTTTTTTAACAAATTGGGGTAAGAAGCAATACGATCCAAAAATGTAAATTTTACCACTACAAATGAAAGTGGATCGAACAATTGATGGCGGTGATTCACGTGACGATCGAGGTTCAAAGGTCGAAGAATTTTTCTTCATTATGTAATTTTTATAGATTAACTTGTAATTAGATTTATTAACTTATTAATATTTTTAACTAATTTTACATGTTTGTGTAATATTTAATTATTTTTATGAAATCAAATTATGTTTTTACCCAAATTTAATTACTATTTAATTTAAAATGTAATTAATATATAATTAAATTAAATAAATATGTAATTTAAAATTTAAATAAATATGTAATTTAAATTAAATAAATATGTATATAAATTAATAAATATAAAATTAAAATAATATAATTAAATTAAAAAAAAAATCGAAAACCGAAATTCGCGAGACCCTTTACCATCGGTTGCTACGCCACCTATGGCGTCGCTTTGATAGGAACCGACGCCAAGGTGGACCCCTATGGCGTTTCTAGTTAAGAACCGACGCCATAGGTGTATATATGGCGTCGGTTCAAATAAACCCTTTAGCGTCGCCCTGATAGGCGTCGGTAGCGAATTTCGCGAAAACCGACGCCTAAAGGGCTTTAAAACCGCCTCTAAAGGGTGTTTTTGTAGTAGTGGACCTAAATAAAATCTATCAGGGTGTGACATTTTATTTAGCAACAACCTATATGCATCTATAATAAAATAAACATATAGGCTCACACAGGCACACAGATTTGGATGGACCCTATCATGTTACTAGGTCATACACAGATGAAAGAAGAATGTAAAATTTACCTGTTACAAATTATTTACTTGACCTATTGACAATTGAAACATGGGTTAAAATCAGATCATTGGATCTATCAGCAAGTTAACCATGGCAATTTAGATCAATCAATAATAGGTTTTATAAAACTTACACATAAGCTAAAACACATGCTCCTACAACAAGTTGAACTAGATAGTTGGATGTAGGATTTATTTAATTTTAAATAATTAAATTTCGAAAATAATAAATAATAATAAAAAAAATCGAATTTTAAATTAAAATAAATAATATTTAAAATTAAACTTACAATTTTGAAAAATTAGGTTTCAACTAACCTAAATATCATTTCAAAAATTTGCTAACCACTTTTAAAAATTTCATGTTATTTTATAAATTAAATATTCAATAAAAAATAAAAAAAATTGATAAATAAATATCCTTTTCTAATTTTATAATTTAATTTAAATAACAAAAAAAAAACAAAATTTAAAAGTTAGCAAAATATCTTATTTCTATTCAAAATATCATGATTATAGTAATCTTATTTTAAATTTAAATAAGGTCAAATTATTTTAAAAAAAATTAATTTTAAAAAAAAATTAGTGTCTGACCATAAATTTAAAAAATAAGATAAAATAATAAAATTTAAAAATAAGATAAAAAATTAAGCAAAAAGATAGATTTTTACCTATTTTCAAATTCAAATTACACTAATATCTAAAATTAATTTTAAAAATCAAATTAATTTATTTCTGATAATTAGATTTGAAAATTGAAAAGTAAAAATCAAAATACGAAACTACAGAAAAAATCAGAAGTTAATTCCATGAGATAGCATGAAAAATCAAAGAAAACGAAAAAATTTGCAAGTGGTACGGACAGTATGCATTGCATACTGTCCGCGCGTATGTTGGGAGGAGGCTGCATGCAGCCTCTCCGCGCGCACAAGGGACGAATTCAGACAAACTCGTGTCTGACCGAGGAAGCTCGGTCGAGCTTGTGTCTGAGCGCGTGCATCCGAGGGTTGCACCCTCATCCGCGCGCGTAAGTGGGTGACACCATCCCGATATTTTTCTGATTTTCAAAAATTCATAACTAATTCAAATAAAATCAAAATTGAGTTCTGTAAAAAAGTAAATTGCTTAATTTTTTCCAAACTATCTAATAAAAATAATGCCAGAAACAGAATTTCAATTATTTTTCACGAAAATTCACAAACATCAATCAATCATCATATAACACATATATCAACATGAAACCATCCAAATCACATACAAATCGTTTTAAGTCCAAATTTCTTGCAAGAAAATCAATTACCATGGCTCTGATACCAGTTGTTGGAAATTATTTTACCAGGATCTTAGATCTACTCACAAGTATGTTGTTTAACATCCTAAATATGAACTTTCTAAAACGATAATTAAACACATATAAAGTTAAGAAAACCTTACATTGGTTGCAGCGGAATAATATGTCTCCTTCCACTCAGATCTCTAACCCTTGTATCTTTTCTGTCGCAGAGCATTATCAAGATCTGAGCCCGAATGTCCTTCTCTTTGAATGTGCTCCTTCACAGTCTTCCAATGTATGATTGAGGTACCACTTGCTGTGTGTGGGCACTACTCTATCACTAGGAGGTTTCAAAATTATGAAGAAGAAAAGAGAGAGAGAGAGAGAGAGAGAGAGAGAGAGAGAGAGAGAGAGAGAGAGAGAGAGAGAGAGAGAGAGAGAGAGAGGGTCGGCTATATAGAGAAAGAGGAAGGCTCAGTTTTCTAAAAGACAATCTTAAGAAACTATTATTTTTGACTGAGCCATCATTTTCTATTTATAGGCAATTACTAGGTTTAGGTAAGTAATTACTTGGCATTAAAATAATAAAAATATTAATTGGAAAAAGCCAATCAAGTGGCCGGCCATAGGTGTCAGTGGGCCTCACTTGGATTTTGCAGTTTTCACAATTTTTATTTCTATTTTCTCAAAAACGCCAATTTTGCAATTCTAACCATTTAAATGCCAAAATTAATTATTTAATAACTAAAATAGATTATTAAATAATATTGTCATTTAATAGAATTATTAATTAGACATATAGAGTCTCTTAATTAATAAATAAACCTAGAATCTCTTTTCTTTACAATTTCACCCCTGCTTAGTGAAAATTCACAAATTACACATAGTCTAACTTTAAAATTATAATTGATTAATCATAAATCAATTATTGAGTCTTACAAGCAGTATAACTAATATATAGTTCCTTAATATCCAACATATAGATGACTTTCATAAATCTTTCTTCAGTATCAATATCTCCTAACGTTCCTAATTTGATTACATCTCAGATAGCTCCCACTCAATAGTAGATGTCTGGTTAATTACTTTTAACCTCTTATTGCTTGGAGGGATATCTAGTTGTGACTTAATGTATTAGTCTGAAACTGTAAGTTTCTCTTAAGACTAAATCATCAACATAGCAGTTTAGTTAAGTTGAAGTGAAAAAATACTTGCTACAAATTAAGTAATCAAATTAAGATACCATAAAATGTTATGAGAATTAGAAATCTCGGCTCATGTCATTCCAATAGACTATGCAAGAAATCTTCTATCTGATTCTCATAATTCTGATAAGTTATTTCTATCCACATAAATGGTTAGATTTGCTTTCTCAGTAGTGTTCTTAAGTTCCTATGACAAGTACTGTCAACCAAATGAAGATGGGTAAAGAATTTTAAAATTCTCCCACTCAACTAAGGTAGTGTGATACATTATCACAGACCTTTATTGGTATCATTATTTATTACAACAGTAAAACTAAACCGGAACATATAATCATGATCAAGGATTTATTTTGATAATAGATAATTTATTATATTACTTCCATGTTTAAAGAAAATATGTGTTATAGGGAGTACTGTGGATAGAGTCCACCCCTAAGTATGTAGAGATTATGATCCACCCCTAAAGGTTATAAAGATAATGATTCTCTAAGTGTTATAGAGATTATGTGGAGTTGAATATAATCTAGAGTTCATTAGATATAAAAGATTGTTGAACTGCATATTATTCTTAACTTTTTTCCACCCCTATCAGATCAAAAGATCTTTTATTAAACAAATTCTTAATAATTGTTTTAGAATTAACAATTATTCATAAACATAGAATTAATTTCTAGTGTTTATGTAGTAATAACTCGATGAAGAGTTTAAAAGATTATAGAATTTGTACCAATAATAAAAACACATACACATACAAACATATAAATATAATTGGTAATTGTTATTTTAAGATAAAGTAGATGAAGCTCAATCTCATTAATTGCAATTGATTTGTAAAAAAAAAATAATTAAAAAATTAATGAAAAATTGTATTGCAACATTATTTGAAAAACAGGGAATAAAAATCCCAAACTAAAAATTCAAATCCAAATTGTTTTTAAACCTAAACAATTAATTCAAAAATAAATAAATGAATAAATGAGCTTCATCTTTATCTTGGAAGAACTCCACCCCTTTGTCCAGCTTTCCGATTCAACTCACTAAGATAGCATCTGAGTTCAAGCAGCTTGGGCTATAATAAGAAGAAAAACAAATAAACAAGGTTAGTAGTCCAAAATTAATAATCCAATTGGATAATAATTCACTAAAACTCATCAGTTTATAGAAAGAAATACCTTGTTTCTTTGCAAGAAGTTTAGTAAATTGGGGTTTCCAATGGCCTTTCTCAATGCAGTAGAAACACTTTCCTTTTAGTGTATCACCAGTAGCAGTAGCCTTTTTTTTCTTAACTGTTTTCACAGCTTGAGCTCACTTCTTGGTATTTTTCCACTTCTTCTTTGTCTTGGATCTTGAAGTAGAGGCTACATGTGCCTCAGGTTTAATCGTCCCATTACAATTTCCAGAATTTTGAGGTTTACTCCCTTTCTTCTTGGGTCCTCCAATCAAATTTTCATATGTCTGAAGGTCATTAACTAACTCATGAAAGTCTATCTCCTTTTTATTCATCATATAATTTGATGTATAGGGCAGAAAAGTTGAAGTCAGACTATTCAAGATAAGGCTTACTTGAGTTGTCTGATCCATTTCAGCACCATGATTCTGGGCTTCCTGGAAATGATTTGCCATTAGGAGAACGTGATCACGCACATTCTGATGGGGTTCCATCCCTGCATTGATGAATTTCTTAGTCGCGTCAAAGCGAGACTGAATAGATGCCATACCTAATAGCTTTGTTAACTTCGTCATAATTTCTACAGCCGTGTCAATTTTTGCATACCTTGTTTTTTAGGTGTCAACCATGCTGGAAAGCATGAAGTATCGAGCTTTATTGTTAGCATTTTGCCAACGCTCGAACTTCTCTTTCACAGCTTTAGTTACATTGTCACCCGGCTGTTCAGGAGATGGCTCAGTTAACACATACAGGGCACTTTCACCTATGAGAGCAATGTTAATGTTCTCATTCCATTTTGGGAAGTTAGATCCATTTAGCTTATTTTTAGTCAAGAGTGATAATATGGAATTCGACATGGCTATACAGGATACTACAAAATAATAAATAGAAATCAATTATGGTTTAACACAAAATCCAATTCAGAAATTATTAACACATAGCAAGTAGGAATGATAAGAGAAAATACTAAAAATACAATCCTAAATAATTTCCAAGGTTTTTCAACAAAAATTATTTAGGGCACAAAACCCAACAATAACTGCAATTGGGAGGTAGAATTGACAACCGCTCGAAAATCATAAAGTTTAGTAGTTTACTAACTACTTAAACAGGAAGATTAAGAATAATGGAAAAACCCAAAAGTACTGAACATTTGATCAATATATAGTTGTTTACATTGTGAATAAAAATGGAAGCAAATACAATTGTATTAAGTTCGAATGAAAACAGTACAAGACATTTAAGATAAGAAAAACCTAAGACTGGTTATAAACTTGTCTTTACAAAAATGCCACTAGGGGCGAACCATTAAGTCATTCATTCTCCTAAGCAGAGGATGAGAGAGAAAGATCGTCTACACATAGCTTGGAGAAAGATCGGCTACACATAGACGAGAAAGACCATCTTCATGTAGAGAGCCTTGATCTCTGCACAGACCCTATTCTCCTCATCATCAAATCCCATTTCTTGAAGTCGAGATCTTTTTCCTAGCCTCCGAAAATTTCTCAACGCCGAAGAGAGATTGACGTAAAGATCTCTTGGCATAGGTTACGATCTTGGGTTGCCTGGATTCTCTGATAGAAACCATGCCAACTTCCTTCCCAGATCTACCTGAAACCATGCCAATCTTCCTCTGGAATTCTTCATCAGCCTGAGGAGGACCTTTGAGATCGCTCACAAGATCTGTACCCTCTGGGATCACTTGTGAGGATCTGCCATGGAAGGCTACGGTGGTCCCTTGGTTTGGATTTTTTGGAAGCTCCTCAGCCCTGGAGTCCATCGTTTCTAGCTCCGGTTAAGGCTTGAAGTCTATAGGAACAAATGGAAAATGGTTGGTGCATCTGGATATTATGAGTCTAGAAGGATAAACTACTGAACTCAGAAGAGACATTTTGACAGGAAGGAAATAATCCATTCTTAAAATGGATTTCATTAAAGAAGACAGAGGTTAATGAAAAATGACAAGTTTGAGCCGCCCTTTGATACACGAAGTTCATTGACAAGAAATCCAAAGATTGAGAAATTTAACGGCTGGAAGTTGTGCAAAATATGAAGAGATGATTCATAATGACTCTCGAAACCGTACAACCTCCAGAATTAAAGGGTGCATTTTTCCAAGAAAAGATCCTGACAAAAATGCCCTGTGTAATTATTAAAAAGCTATTTTTACTAAAAAATAACTTTTTAAGCGGCAATTATTATACCTAAAATTCGGCTGGAGGACACGTGTCAAGATAAAGAGAATGTGAGTTGGTGTAATATCTTTTTATGGAATAACTCATTAATTACATAAGTATCAGAGTATATTTGTAACCCACTCACTGTAAGGTCTTAGGCGAGGAATCAATGTACAAATGACATATAGTGTATTAATGAGAAACCATATCTCCCTAAAGGTGAATAGCGAGGCACCGGAGAAAAGTGACACATACCTTAGCTTGCAATAAGCAAACTAAAAGTAAAACTCGGATCGGCTCGAAGAACAAGTATGCGAGATGACCATCTCGCTATGAGGAGATTTCTTATAGCTTCATCCAACTAACAGGAGCGAGGCTCATAACCCTGGCAAGTCCGAAGATTTCTTTATACCCGTGATCGACGTAAGACATACATTGTCGACCTTAGAAAGAAGAATGATCCCAGCTCGCTATTGGGATCACTACAATCAAGTTTCTATCGAGACATCTCCAGATTCAACAAATAAAGATGCGTTTAATACACGATATTTTTTGACCCAGTAAAAGCGGGAAAATCACAGCAATACGATTTTCAAAATAATACACCACATATATATTTCGTGATATGTAATCAGATCCCACGATTGTAGGGATAATGGCTGTAAACATATTCTAGTCAACACAGTAATTAACTGTCCACTATGTACTTATAAATAGTAGCAAACAATCTCAAAAAAGGGACGAAAAAACTGATATGAAAGAGGCCCTAAAAAAAACTCTGAAATCAGAATAAGATTGACTCGTGCACTATGCAGAATTTTAACTGCGAAATCACGTAAAAACATTGATCGTATGGGTGTTTTCTTGTTTGAGGATATCAGAATTTTCTATAGCTTTTACTTTTTCTTTGTGGAATTATTACCATGAGTCTAAAATTTGGTTAACGAAAATCTGCGTCAACAGATTAAATTTTGGTTCCCTTTATTTGTTAATTCTAGTACTTAAAAGTTGCATGCAAATTCAGATCAAATCTTGAATTATACTTCCACTAGTGAATTAATGGAACTAAATGATAAAGAAGTAATTAGAAGGGTAAAATTATATTTTGACCAAAAATAATTACGAACCAACACATGAGGGCTAATCACTGAAATTGATTATATCAATGGACACTGAAGTTAAACTCAGTAAATATAATTCTATAATTAGTAAGAGTGCAATTCCATATTTATAGTAGAGTAATTATGGAATTAATAAACATGGGATTATTTAATTAATGAGACGTAATAAATAATTTAATTTATTGGAGCTTAGAATTATAGGTCTATGGTCCCCGAATTGCCTCCTTAAAATATTGTCAAGGGTAAGGATAAAGAGTTGTATAAAAATATTTAGAAAAATCTATTTTAAATTAAAAAAAAATAGTAACTATTTATATTTGTAATAAATAAATAATTTTTTTAAATTAATTAAATAAGGAAAAGATAAAAATCATTAAGACAAAATTTGTCAAGACAAGATTTGTTAAGATCAATCATAGATCAATTATGGATGTGTATCATAGAAATTACAGGCAATGTGAACCGAACATGCCTATTTCTAAGTGGTCATCCTTAAACCAAAGTGAGTTCAGACTTAAACATAACGAAAGAGAGTGAATAAACTAAAAACTTCATTTATGATCAGAAAATAACAAAATACATAAATGCCTTATACAAACATAAAGCAAACGAAATACAAATTCCTACTAAATCATGATATCCTCAAACAAGAAAACACCCATATGATCAGTGTGCCCATGAAAGACCTTGTGTTGTGATCCTTTTATGAGCGAATCTACTATCATGGAGTTTGCCCCAATGTGCTCTATGGATATCTGTCCACTTTGCACTATTTCTTTCACAACTAGGAACTTTATGTCAATATACTTTCACTTGGATGAGCTCGTATTGTTATTGGAATATAGCATTGCTGAATTATTGTCACAAAATAACTTGACTGGTCTTTCTACATTCTCCAAAATACGTAGCCTAGTGACAAAGCTTCTCAATCATATTCCATGAATTGATACCTAATAACATGCTACAAATTTTGTTACCATAGTAGAAGAAGCTATAAGTATTTGTTTAACACTTCTCCGGGATATAGCTCCTCCAACTAACAGAAAAAATGTAGCCTGATGTCGACCTTCTGTTATCTTGGCATCCAACGAAATCAAAATGAGAATAGTCTACAATCACAAAATGATCTGACTTTCTATATGTGAGAATGTAGTCTTTTGTTCTTTGAAGATACCTCATAACCCTCTTTGCTGCTATTTAGTGGTGTATATTAGGGTTGCTTAAGTATCTATCTAATATCCTAACAGTGTACGCAATATCTGGACATGTACATACCTCAAGATACATTAGACTCCTAACAGCTGATTCAAAGGGAATCTTTTGCATTTCCTAACTTTCAAGGTTACTTTTAGGACATTGACTAAGATTGAATTTATCTCCTTTAGCAACAAGGGTATCACCTGGTCTACAATCTTACATGCCAAATATTTGAGTACTTTATCGATATAGCTCTTTTGTGATAATTTGAGCATACCGCGAGAACAATCTCTATGTATCTAAATTTTTAAAATAAAAGAGGCATCACCAAGAGCTTTCATCCTAAAATGATTAGAAAGAAATCTCTTGGTTTTATGCAATTAGCCTATATCATTAGTGGCAAGCAATATGTCATCGACATATAAAACTTAAAATGTAGTTACTCTCACTGAACTTGTGATATACACAATTATCAATGATATTCATCTAAAAATGAAATGAGACAATTACTTCATGAAACTTATGATACCATTGACGAGAAGCTTGCTTGAGTCCATATAGATGGATTTTTTAATTTACAAACCATATTCTTTTGGTTACCAGACACAAAGTTTTCTGATTGCTCCATATAAATTGTCTCATCAATGTCACCATTGAGAAACATTGTTTTAACATCCATCTGATGTAACTGAAGATCAAAGTGAGCAACAAGTTCCATTATAATCCTGAAAGAGCCTTTCGATGAAACTACAGAAAAATTCTTTATATATTTAATGCCTTGTTGTTGTTGATTTTTAACAAACAAGTGTACATATCGATTGTAAGTAATTACTCATACGATTGAGGTCGAACCCAAGAATTGTCGTTAAGTACTAAAAAATTAAAATTTTAAAGAGAAATTACAACTAAAAGTAATAAAAGCATAAAATAAGTAAATTACAATAAAAATTGACAATGATTAGAATTAAGGTTATTAATTTCAATTGTATCTATCTAATATGGCATAATATAATTTAATTTCTATTTATCAATTTTATGCAATAGCATGTTTACTCAAGTAATTTATAGTCGCCTAAGATATATAAATCTTAATTACAAGTAAATTTTATACTCATGAAAAATTGAAATATGTAAAAGGCATTAAACACAAAAATCCTATTTGTTATCCAAACTACATAGGTACTCTCGTCCTATATCAAAATGTATCCCTATTTCACTATAGCATAATCGACACTTACTTGTCAGATCTCGTATCGAAATCATAAATATTTAATTGATGACCAGGCAATTAAAATAATTAATAATGAATTTGGGGAAGAATCAAATCATATTAAAACCATTAAAAGATGTCAAACAATCTCCATTAATACCATAATAATTGCTTAGCTACTCTTGTTCATTACAACAATTCGATACAAATCAATTAAGAACATAAGAAGAAAATAGAAAAGAAGAATCGTTGAAAAGCTCTGTTGAAAAGTCTTCTAGGTCACTTTGTTCCTCTAATTTAGGTACTCTCTAATTGCCTGCCAAAAAGTGTGAAAATCCCCTCTTTTAAATAGCCAAACAAAGCTAAAAAAAGATATAAAAAAATCAATTTTTGGAATTCTACATGGACAGGCCACGACACCGGGCTTGTAGTGTCGCGGCCTGTGTCTTGGCCACAATATTTCCCAAATTTTTTAGCACACGGGCCTCGACACGCAAAGGGATGGTCATGCCCCTCAATGGTGGATTTTAGGCTGTGATTTCCCTACGCACTCTCTATCTCAATAATAAACCCCAGTGTTGAGGCGCGCCCATGTCTTGGTCAAAAACAATCTTCTCTGCCAATTTTTTGCCTTTTAATGCTTTGACATGGAATTTTGGTGTTGAGGCACTACTCCATTATTTCAAATTTGTTTGCCTTAGGAGCTCCAAATGCACTAGAACTTTTGGATTTTTCCTTGGATGAATTTCTTAGTGCTCAAGCATTGAGAGTTTATTATTTTACCTTCGTTGTCATATTTTTTCCAAACTTCTCCCTTTTTCTTCTAAACCAAACCTGGAAAATTGTAATTACCAAAAGAGTAAAATTGCACAAAACAAGGGTTAAACACTCTAAAAACTGTACTAATAAAAACTTGGAAAATTTCCCTAAACTAAACATTTACTCGTCTTTGAGTAAAGAACTAACAACTAACACTACAAGTCAATCAACTGAAACATGAGTCAATCTTTCAAGTAAGCCAAATAACATGGTTTTGTACAAAAATTCTACCTATGTGTTTTAATCAAGAATTTCAACTCAATCACACCCTTGACTCACCTCAATTTTTTTTTCATTCAGTTCATAAAACAATAATTAGCACTTAACTTACAAGTGAAACAATTTATGCATGCCAAATACCACCTTTAATCCACTAACCAAATATATTTCATATGCTTGCAATACTCATTATTCTCTACTAATATAAATAGATGCATAATCAAGAATCAAAAGACATTTCTAGGCTTGTAGCGATAGGCTCAGGCATAAGTGGATGGAATAGTCATTTAGGCTCGCCTATACCATAAGTTTCTCTAATCAAATCACCCTATAATTTTCACAAATGATCCCGATGTCCTTTTTTCTAATTACATGAGAGAACTCTTTTCCTTGATAACCTTACAACAACTATTTTTTTTCTTTCAATTTTGACACTTTATAGTCTAATTTTTTTTCTTTTTTTTTTCAAGTTTTTTGTCGATAATTGTTTTTCTTCACATTCACTCAATATTACTCTATTTCCCACTCACATGCATAAACTTCCCCTTAAAATCTCTCCAAACATAAGATTCACTTATGGTATAATTAGGGTCAAAGTTAGATAATAATGAGTTTATGTTGTTTTAGCTCACAATATGTGTAGAAACAAAGAATCAAGTCAAAGCTCAAAAAGGGTAAACTAGGATAAATATTACAAGGATGGCTTGAAAGGCACAATTGATCCAAAAAAAAATACATAAATAACTTTCCCTATTATGCATCATTTATTATTTTGCCTCAAATAGCAAGCAAGGAAGTTTTAGAAATTTTTCAAACAACGTTTCACATTTTACATTTACCATACATAAACCAATTCAATTGCTAAAGCTTTACCTATTATGATTCTATGTTCCTTCAATGTACAAACACACTTAGAAAACTGACTCAAAAAACACAAACACACAAACAACACAAAAAAAGTAAAATGCACAACTAAAAATTTTTAAGTTCACCCCAAACTTAAATGACACATTGTCCCTAATGTCACACTAAAGAATAGGAAAAAGGGATATTACCTGATCGGCACATCAGTATGGCAGTGGTGGAGGTGATGGTTGGTATGAGTACCATGGCAGTGGAGCTAAAAAGTGATCCAGAGCATCGGGGTTCATTATTCGCGTAGAAAAAGCTTAGTTTAATTCTTGAACTTGACGACGAGAAAATTCATTTTATTGCTCAAGATATGAGTTTTAATAATTAGCTTGAGCTCGATTCGAATGGATTATATATTGATTTTGGCCGATGATATATTCCAATCAATTATAGGTACCCTCTGCCCTTGAGTGCAATGGCAGCTGGAGTTGTAGTAGAGTTGGGATGGTTTCCTAGGCCCCACTTCCTGGTCCTCCTCTCCTTCATCACCATCTCCCTCAGGTTGATCATTGCCTTTATGACATTTTATGACTCTTTTGGTGGTGTGAAAGAAGGCAGTGGAAAGACATAACAATGCCTTTGAGAGATCATCTTCATGGGTGGTTTAATAATGTCTCCCTCCACGGCTTGAACACCATGCCGACTATAGAGGGCAGTGATCAAGGCACCATGAGTCATGCCCACAGTAGTACACATTCGGGAGACAAAATTGAAGTTCTTATGAGTTAACCATCCAATATCACATGTGTATTGGGACATGATAGCAAGCACAACCATGATCCGGCCATAGTCCAATGTCAAAACATGGGATGTAGGTTATATTCTTGCATTCACAAAGTAAGCCCATGCTCGAGCCACCATATTGAATTGCGAAAACTTTTAGTTGGCATTGCCTTCAATGTGAAATCGAGTCCCCTCCTGCCCTAGAACCCCCACCAATGTCTCATCTTTGATAATATCCTTTTTTTGGGCCACCAAACTTTCATCTTTGTGCTCTCCTAAAGTTGTAAGGTTGAAAAAGTTGTTTACACTATCAATGCTAAATGGCACCCACACTCCTCGATCATATACCTCATTGTTTTCATTTTTGTGAGGATAATTAGCAAAAAATTCATACAGTAAGTTATAGTTTGCATCTCCCACAAACAAAGAAGCACAAACCCGTTGCCAATTCCGTCTCCCGATTTCACCTTCAATAGCTTTATATCCACGGTCCTGCTCAAATGGCTTATCTTAGAATTCAAAACCTCTTTCTCGTATCACTCTTCTTTTCTAAATTTTCTTATATCTCTCAGCCACATCGTTGTTGACAAATTTTTGAGGACGTTGATTCTCGTAAGGGTTTGGAACACATAAGGACAATGCTTGTTCATTCCCTTGGGCTCGGGAAGTGGTTCTTTTTGGTCTTAACACCATACTAACTCACTAATCAACTTAAAACTACAAAATCTTTGGTACCAATCAATAAAAATTTTGGCAGCACCTCCCCTATAATTTATACTTCCAACAAATACTCAATTCAATCACACCCAATGTTACTAATTCAAATTAACCAACAACAACATGACCATTAATCCAAAAATGACACAAACACCCCTAATCTCCTTGGCTTTTCCACAATTAATAAACCAATAATAAAAAACTTCAAGATACAATGAGGAGAATCACTTACTTGTAGATTGAAACCATTAAAAAGCTTTAATTCCTCCACATCCAACAAGAAATTGAAAAAATTGAAGATCGCAATCAATTTTTAGATTGGGTATTTTATTAAAAATTTTGGGATACTTTTGAAGGATTTAGGTAATGGGTGGAAGAATTGTGTATTGGGTTATGATTAAGAATGTTTATTATTGTTTTTGGGTGAAGAAATTTTAGTTTTGAGGTTGAGAATGGTGTTTATGGGGGATTGGTGGTGATTTGGGCGTGTAGAAGAATGAAGAAGAAGAAGAAGATCGGTGAAATTTTTTGTAAAAATTAGGTTATGGCTCATATGAGCCCTCTCTGCCCAAAAATATGATTTGAGGGTCGCGACACTAGGGTCCTATATTGCAGCCTGTGTCCTTTAAACCCCTATTATATATATTGACAACATCTTCTGGGGTTGCAACACTACATTGAGTGTTGTTGCCCATGCCCTTATCGAAGTTGCTCCTACTCTCTGCCAAAAAAACCATTTTAATGCCCCAACACTAATGTTTAGTATCAAGGCACTCTGAAAATTTTTACTTTTGACTAGTTTTTACGATTTTCATGGGTCTTTTTCTTTCTGAAAAAGGCAAATTAAAATGTAAAATAATTATAAATGTCTCAATAAAAAATAGAATAAAATACAAAACAAAAGTAAAACTTGGGATGCCTCCTAAGAGCGTTGTCCATAAAGTCATTTAGCCGGATTCAGATTTCCTCCTTTAAAGTGGAGCCAACTGGATGGTAGATTTTGCTTTACCATATGGACTACCCAAACATAGCTTCAAATTTTGACCATTCACTTTAAAAGCCCCTGACTTCTAACTTGTTACTTTAACAACTCCATATGGATAAACTTTGACCACAATAAATGGTTCAGACTACCTCGACTTTAACTTACCAAGAAAGAGCTTCAATCTCGAGTTAAAAAGTAAAACTTGTTGACCTGGTTAAAAGTCCTTCCGATCTAGATTTATCTCATCCCATTTCATTGTTATTTCCTTGTAAATATTGGCATTCTCGTAAGCCTCAATCCTGAACTCTTCCAACTCAATCAATTGCAACAATCTCTTTTCACTAAGTGTCGCTAGATCCATATTCAACGTCTTCATGGCCCAAAATTATTTATGCTCTAACTCCACTGGAAGATGGTAGGATTTTCCAAATACCAACCTATATGGTGACATGCCAATAGGTGTTTTAAATGCAGTACTTCAAGCCCATAAAGCATCATCTAGCTTCTTTACCCAATGCTTTCAGGAACGTTGCACTATTTTCTCCTAAATCGACTCAATTTCTTGGCTGGAAATCTCAACTTTTTCATTACTTTGGGCTAATACGGTAGTGATGTGCTATGATGGACTCCACACCTTGCAAGTAATGCCTCATATTGCTTATTATAAAAGTGACTCCCTTCGTCACTGATGATGGCTCTAGGTGTACCAAATCGGGTAAAAATTTGCTTTTGTAGAAATGTTAGAACTGTTTTACCTTCATTAGAGTGTGTTGTTGCTGCTTCCACCCACTTTGACATGTAGTCCACAACTAACAAGATTTATGATTTCTTGTAAGACGGTGCAAAAGGGCCCATCAAATCGATACCCTACACATCAAGTAATTATACCTCCGAAATTCCAGTCAACAACATCTTGTTTCTTCTTGGAATATTACCAGTTCTCTAACAATGATCACATGCCCTGACAAACTCAGGAACATCTTTGAATAGAGTTGGCCTGAAGAAACTACTATGTAATACCTTTGCAGGAATTCAGTTTCTAGTGAAATGACCTCCACATGGTTGACTATGGAAATCAGTCAGGATAAGAGAACATCTCCTCTCCAAGCACACATCTTCTAATAATTTGATCGGTATAGTACTTGTAGAGGATTGGCTCTTCCCAATAATAGTGCTTCACTTTGGAAAAGAACTTCTTTAGTTGTTGTTTACTCATGTCTAGAGGTGTAATGTTGGCAGCCAAGAAATTCACATAGTCTGCGAACCATGGTATTGTTGAGCTAAGTGTCAAACAAAAGGGTTGTTCATCAGAAAACTCTTCATTTATTTGCACCTCCTCTGTGTTCTAGCTCTCCTCCAATTACAGCCTTCACAAATGATTAGTTACTAAATTCTCTTTGCCCTTCTTGTCTTTTATTTCCTATTCAAATTCTTGAAGAGGAAGAACCCATCGAATTAGTCTCAACTTTCCATCTTTCTTAGTTATCAAGTACTTGATTACTAATTAGTCTTTATAAACTGTCACCTTGTTCCTAATCAAGTAACGCCGGAACTTATCACATGACAACACAATGGCCAACATCTCCTTTTCTATAGTAGCATAATTTAATTGGGAATCATTCAAGGTTCTACTAGCATAGTAGATAGTACAAAAAATCTTGTCAACCCTTTGTCCCAACACAGCTCTGATGGCATAATCACTGGCGTCAGACATAATCTAAAATGGCAACTCCCAATTTAGTGTAGTGACAATAGGTGAAGAAAGTAGTTTTTCCTTGAGAGTTTGAAAGGCTTCTAAGCATTCCTTCCCAAACTCAAAAGGCACTCCATTAGCATGTAAGTTGGACAAAGATTTTAAGATCTTGGAGAAGTCCTTGATAAACCTTCGATATAAAGCAACATGACCCAGGAAAGTACAAACTCCCTTGACTGACACTAGAGGGGATAAGTTGTCAATTGTAGACACCTTAGCTTTATCAACCTCAATGCCTCTTTTTCAGATTTTATGTCGTAGTACTATCTCCTCTTTCACCATGAAGTGGCACTTCTCCTAATTTAACACCATATTAGATTCTTCAAATCTCATCAACACCAATTTTAAGTTACTCGAACAACTATCAAATGAAGACTCAAACACTGAGAAGTCATCCTTAAAATTCTCTATGGAATTCTTAATCAAAGAAAAAAAAATAGCCATCATACACCTTTGGAATGTTCCAAGACATTACACAACTCAAATGGCATTCTTCGAAAAGTAAAAGTGCCATACGGATATGTAAATGCCATCTTCTCTAGGTCCTTTGGTGCAATATCTATTTAGTGATACCTTGAGTGGCCTTATAGGAAACAGTAATACTCTTGACCCGCCAATCTGTCCAACATCTGATCAATAAATGGAAGAGGAAGTCATCTTTTCTGGTGGCCTTGTTGAGCCTTTGGTAACCTATGCAAATTCTCCACCCATTTACAATCCTGGTTGGAATCAACTCATTCTTTTCATACTTAACTACCGTCATTCCTCCTTTCTTTGGCACAACTTGGATTGGACTCACCCACTTTCTATTTGAATTTGGATAAGCCACTTCAGCATCTAACCACTTCAACACTTCCTTTCTCACCACTTCTTTCATGGAGGAATTCAGTCTTCTTTGTGCATCAATGGTTTGTTTGACTTCTTCCTCCATTAAAATTCTATGCATCGCAATTGAGGGGCTGATCCCCTTTGTGTCAAGCAATGTCCACCCAATAGCTTTCATGTGCTTCCTCAAAACCCTCAATAACTTCTCTGTCTCAACCATAGAAAGGGAAGTTGACACAATAACAACTAGTGTCTTATTCTCACCCAAGAACTCATACCTCAAGTGATTAGGAAGGACTTTTAATTCCCATTCTGGTGGCTTCTCAATGGATGATATTGACTTTATCAGAATCACTCCGAGATCTTCATAATATTTTCTATTGAATAGCCCATAAGATTCAAGCTACAAAGCATATTCCATCGCCCCTTTTCTATCTTGATTAACAACATCCTCTCGTACCAAAGTCAAATTAAGAGGGTCTTCAATAGGCTTCCTAGTTGCCACCAACTTTTCCACCACCTCAACCAAAAAGTAGTTGTCACTAGCTTCAGGATAAGTCATAGCCTTCAGTACATTGAACAGAACTTCATCTCCTTGGACTTTCACCTTTAACTCACCCTTTTCACATCAATTAGAGCTTTGCCTATTTCCAAAAAGGGTCTCCCAAGAATAATGGGAACTTTTATATCCTCCTCCATCTCAAGGACTATAAAGTTAGCTAGAAAAATAAACTTGTCCACCTTAACAAGGACATCTTCATTTACCCCTCTAGGATGAGCCAAAGAATGGTCAGCTAGTTGCAATGTCAGAGTTGTTGGCTTGGCTTCTCTAAGTTACAATCTTTTAAATACTTAAAAAGGCATCAAGTTGATACTAGCCCTCAAATCAGACAACGCATTGATACCCCCTATTCTTCTAATAGTGCATGGTATGGTAAAACTCTCAGGATCTTTCAATTTAGGAGAGAGCTTCTTTTGTAAAATTGCACTGCACTCCTCTGTCAATCCCATGGTGTCAAAGTTTTCCATCTTTCTTTTCTTTAACGGAATGTCTTTCATGAATTTCCCATAACAAGGCATTTGCTCCAAGGCCTCCGCTAATAGAATATTGATGTGTAGCTTTTTAAACACTTCTATAAACTTAATGAACTACTTATCCATGTTGCTTTTGCAAAGCCTTTGAGGATAAGGGATCTTGACATGATGCTCAATGTTGACTTGAGGAGAGGCTTCATGTGTTTGTAGACCTTCAGTAGTCTTCTTTTCCTTTTATATCAGTGCTTGTGCCTGTTGATCCTGACCTTCTTCTCCATCTGATTTTTGTTGACTTGACCCGACATAGTTCTTTCTAGTCCTCAAAGTATTCGCCTTGCTGTTTTTTTTTTTCTTGATTCACTTTTGTATTACTAGGAAAGTTACCTTGTGTTTTATTAGCCATTTAAGTAGCCAACTATCCCACTTGATTCTCCAAGGTTTTACTTATGCTATCATCAACTTGGTTAGTGCTTCTACTTAGATTGTTAGCTTTGTAATGGCATCCATTCCATGCATAACAGCTACTTTCTTAGCTTAGATTCTCTCTGTTAGCCACTGTTGATTATTCATGGCCATCTCATCTAGTAGATCATAAGCCTAATTATTACTTTTCTTCATTAAGGCTCCACTAGAAGCAGCATCAATGAGTGTACGGTTGGTACTGTCAACCCATTATAGAATTTGTGAACATGCATTCACTTCTCTATCCTGTTATGAGGGCACTTTCTGATTAGGTCCCTGAATCTCTCCCAGGCTTCATAAAAAGATTCATTGTCTTGCTAGATAAAGTTATTAATTTTAGATCTCAGTTTGACAGCCTTAGCAGGAGGAAAGAACTTGGAAGAAATTTTAAGGCCAATTCCTCCCAAATGCTGATAGAGTTAGGTGGCAAAGAAACCAACTTACTCTTTGCTCGATCCCTCAAGGAGAATAGGAACAGTCTTAACCGGATTGCATCATCGCTAACCCCATTCATCTTAAATGTTTGGCACAACTCTTTGAGGTTAGCAACTTGCATGTTGGGATCTTTTGATGATAGTCCCCCAAATTGGACTATGGATTAAACCATCTTCAGTATGGCTAGCTTGAATTCAAAGTTATTAGCTTCAATGGCAGGTTGCCTTATACAAGAACGAGCCCCAATAAAGTTGGGTAGCGCATAGTCCCTCAGGTTACGGTCAGGTGGATTGAGACCATTAGCCTGGTCGTCTACGACACCTCCATTATTTACGTCATTAGCCATCTCTACTTCTTGCTCAAACCACAGCTCTCTCCAATCTCTTCCTTCTTCTTTTCTGTCTACAAGTCTTCTCTATTTCAGGATCACCAAGAATCTGGCAGTTGGTCCTTGATGTCGCATAAACAAGTTGTTCTTGAGAAAAGAGAAAAAATTGACACAAATAGAATTAGTGAACATTAAAAAGAAAAACCAAATTAGAACAAAATTTAATTTTTATTAATATTTACTAAACAATGCCCCACGACGGCAATAAAAACATGTTGGTGATTTTTAACATGCAAGTGAACCTATCGATTGCAAGTAATTACTCACAAGTGAGGTCGAACCCATAGGGATTGTAGTTAGATACTAAAAAATTAAACTTTCACTTCTATTTGGCAATAATAAATTTTTAAAGAGCAATTAAAACTAAAAGTAATAAAAGCATAAAATGAGTAAATTAGAATGAAAATTGACAATAATTAGAATTAACATTATTGATTTTAATTGTATCTATCTTTTATGGCATAATATAATTTAATTCCTATTGACCAATTCTATGCAATAGCAGGTTTACTGAAGTAATTTATAGTCGGTTAAGATATATAAATCTCAATTACATGCCAATTTTCTACTCTCGTAATAAATTTAAACATGTAAAAGGCATTAAACACAGAATCCCTATTTGTTATCCAAGCCCCAGAGGTACTGTCGTCCTATATCGAAACTTGTTCCTATTTCACTATAGAATAATCGACACTCACTTCTTAGATTTCATATCAAAATTATAAACATTAAAGTGATGGCCCAAGAAATAAAAAGAATTAAGAATGAATGAAATAAAATACATAAAAAATTGAGGAAGAATCAAATCATATTAAAACCCTAAATAGATGTCAAACAATCTCCATCAATACCCTAATAAATGTTTAGCTACTCTTGTTCATTGTAACAATTTGACACATATCAATTAAGAACATAAGAAGAAAATAGGGAAGAACAAATTGTTAAAAAAATCTATTGAAAAGCCTTATTGGTCACTTTGTTTCTCTGATTTTGTACTCTTTAATTGCCTACCAAAAAGTGTGAAAATTCCCATTTTTTAAATTGTCGAAAAGGATAAAAATATGAAAAATATTTAATTTTTGGAATTCTGGGTGGGTGGGCCATGACACTGGGCTTGTAGTGTCGCATGCCGTGACATTGGGCCTGTAGTGTCGCAGCCCGTGTATTGGTCACGATATTTCCCAAAATTTCTAGCACATTGGCCTCGACACTCAAAGGGAGTGTCACGGCACTCAACGGTGGATTTCAGGCAGTGAGCTCCCTACACATTCACTACCTCAACAATAAGTCCCAGTGTTGAGGTGTGCCCATTTCTTGGTAAAAAACTATCTTCTCTACCAAATTTTGGCCTTTTAATGCCGTGACATAGAATTTTAGTGTTGAGGCACTACGCTATTATTTCCAATATCTTGGCCTTAAGAGCTCGAAATGCACCAAAAGTTTAGCATCGAGATTTTATTTATTTGACCTTTTTTTTCATATTTTCCAAAATTTCCCCATTTTTCTTCAAAACTAAACCTACAAAATAGTAACTACCAAAAGTTTAAAATTGCACAAAACAAGTGTAAAACTATTTAAAAACACTCTAAAAATCATACTAATAAATAAACCTAAAACTTATTTCTGAGTATAGCCTTTTTGCTACAAGACATGCGTTAAATCTCACCATATTACTATATTCATCCCTCTTGGTTTTAAATATTCATTTACAACCGATTGGTTTTATACCTTCTGGTAATATGACAACTTCCCAAACCTTATTATCTTGCATAGACTTATTCTCTTCATTCATGGCATCATTCTACTTTTGAGAGTTAAAACTTCTAATAGCCTAATGAAAGTTGATTACATCATCTTCCAACATTTTAATTTCATCCCCATGTTCTTGAAGAAATACAAAATAGTTATCTGAAATAGCATTTCTTCTCTCTCTCTCTCTCTCTCTCTCTCTCTCTCTCTCTCTCTCTCTCTCTCTCTCTCTCTCTCTCTCTCTCTCTCTCTCTCTCTCTCTCTCTCTCTCTCTCTCTCTCTCTCTCTCTCTCTCTCTCTCATTTCTTGATCAATGACAAGTGTGGAATCCTGAACATTGTTAAAAAAGATAGTAGGAACTGAATTTGAATTCAATTAGAAAATATATTTTTCTAATTAATTAAATATTAAAAAATATAATTAGTTACTTGAAATAACAATCTAGAATATATTTCCTTAAACTAAGTGTTTTCTAAAATTAATTTTAAAATAATTTAATGCAAAGAATTTCATATATTTAATACTAATTATGTTGCTAATTCAATTTTAATTCTGTTAAACTAATATTATTAGCCTAATACAATTATTTAAATAAGGTACATGGGCCTTAACAATTGGGGTAGTTTGTTTGAGGGAGGGTTGGGTTCTATATGTCGAACCCACTACTATGGCCCCCTAACTCTCACACAAGGCCCAAAGGAGAGGAATTTAACCATTAAATAAATAAATGTTATTCATTGAATAAGCCCAATACTAATTGGGCCTAAATAAAACTACCTTATATATGTGATATTTTATTTTAGAAACCTAGTCCATTTAATTAATTAAAATTAAATGGGCTTCTTACATGCATCTAAGCCCAAAAGCAAACATATAGGCTCACACAGGTCAAATGATTTGGATGAACTCTATCATGTTTCTAGGTTTATCACAGATGAAAGAAATTACAAAATTTACCTCTTACAAATTATTTATAAGATCTATTGATAATTGGACTATGATTAAAATCAAATCATTAGATCTGTCAACAAGTTAATCATAGCAATTTAGATCAACTAAATAATAGGTTTCTTTAAAAAAAAATTGAATAAATAAATAAACAAACAAAACAAACATGTAACAGAGATCTGGAAAGTACGTTAAGATATTTCTATTTTAAAATAAAATATTTAAAATATATGTTAACTAGAATTTAAAAAATTTAGGTTGTTAGAAAATATTTGAAAATATTTAAAATCTAAAAAATATCATAAATATCTAAAATTCAAACTAAAATTCAAATATCGAACTAATTTTCAAATTTTTAGTTTATTTAAATAATTTAAATTAATTAAATATCCAATAATATAATATAATATCATATAATATCTTAATTTAAAAATTGATATATCTCTAATATTACATTTGAAATCTTATAATTTAATAAAATAAATTTAACAAAATAAATAATTTCAAAATAAGATATTTTAATTGTTAGGATATTTTAATTGTTAAAAATAAAATAAAATATTCTAAGTTTAAAAATTTTATGGTTACCAAACCCTAAAATTTCTATTCAAACCAAAATTAAAATTTTTCAAAATTTCATGTTATTTGACAAAAATAAAATTTTAATTAAAATACATATCCAATAAGATAAAATTTCAAAACTAACATTTTCTAATCTTATAATTTAATTTAATTAAATATATTTTAAAAAATAAAAAAATTTGAAAATATGACATGGTTAGCAAACTTGAAATTTTAACTGGATTACTTTTAAGTTCTATTAATATTTTAATATCAAAATAAGATCATTTTTAATTTTAATAATAAAATAAGTAATATCTAATCTTACAATTATAATAAATAAAACAAAAAAAAAATCAAAATTAACCATAAGGCTAGCTTGTGTAAAAATCAAAATTTCAAATTCAAAGGCTACTAATATCTAAAACTAATTTTAATTAATTAATAAAATTAATTTTATTCTGATAATTGGATTTTTATTTGAAAATTTGGTAACTACACAAAATTCTTCTAAAATTTGAATTTTGTTTCACTGAAAAATGATTTCTAAATCAAAAAATATCAGAAAACAAAAAAATGAGCACATGCACACCCCTGCGCGCGCGATTGTGGGCTGATGTGCGAGACAGGAGGCTACAAGCAGCCTACTTGAGCGAGGAACCTCGGTCAGCTGGAGGCTTCGAACACAGGATGTCTGGGTAACCTCAGACACGAGGTTGTCTGAACTTGGTCATGACCGAGCAGCTCCCTATCATTTGCGCACGTGCATGGTGCACCCGATTTGGGATATTTTATTCCAAATTCAAAAATCCAAATTGAGGTTTGTAAAAATCTAAATTTATTAAATTTTCATTTACTTTCCAGAAAAAATACTTTCAGAATGAAACTAAAATTATTTATCGTCGTAAAATTGCAAATTCCATACAATCATCAAATATGCACATAAACCAACATGAACACATCCAAATCAACAAAATCATTGTTTTTAATCCATACTTCATGAAAGTAAATCATTACCATGGCTCTGAGTCTAGTTGTTGAGGATTGTTTTACTAGAATCTAGATTTACTACCATGTATGTTGTTTCACATCCTAAATATGAATTTCTAAAACAATAAAATTTAAACACATATTAAGTTCAAGAAACCTTACATTGATTGCAGTGGAATTAAATGACTCATTCCACCCAGATCTCTAACTCTTCTTCCTTTCTATCACGGAGTATTATCAAGATCTGAGCCCCATTCTCCTTCAGGTGTTGGATTCTTCACAGTCTTACACACTATAATTAAATACTAACTTGCTATGTGTGGGCATGTACTCTATCACTATAAAGGATGAAAATTTGAAGAGAAAGATAGAGAGAAGGATTCGAAATAGAGAAAGAGAGAGAATGCTCAAATTTGACTAATGGCTTAAGTTGCATCAATTGTCAGTTTTGAGTCTATTACTATCTATTTATAGGAATCCTTCTAGGTTTAGGTTTGAATTATTCGACATTAAAAAATTCATAGATAAATGGTAAAAAGACCTTAAGTTACCGGCCATTAGGAAGTGGGCCCACCATTTACAGTTTTGCTATTTTTCTCAACTATTTATCCTTATTTCTTTCACAAATATCATATTTTCCAATTCAACCCGATAAATGTCAACATTATTTATTTAATAATTAAAATTAACTATCGAATGATATTTCCATTTAATATATTTATTAATTAGACTTAATAAAGTCTCTTAATTAACAAATAAACTCTAAAATCTCTTTTCTTCACAAATAAGCCCTAGCTTAGTAAAATTTCATAAATAAGATATAGTCTAATTTTAAAATTATAATTGATTAATTAAAATCAATTAACTGAGTCTTACAAGTAGTATTATCTCAACTAGTATGGGGACATGGGCCTGTGTAACCGAGCTCCCAATAAGCAGATCTAAAATTTACCAAGTAAATTCCCTAACTTATTAATTCTTCCTTGCACTACTCTAGATTTGGAATTGCTCTCCCAATTATTTAGAACGCTCTATATGTTCCATGATATAGATACGCTATAAAATTTTCATCATTGTTCTAATCACAATAATCAAAGATCCTCTATAAATGATTTACATCGAGTAGGGATAAATTTACCGTTTCGTCCCTCAATGTATTTTATCCTTGAAATACTTAGTTTTCTATAAATGATATTTTAGTAAACTAATACAATTACTGAAATAAGAGCTCTTCCATTTATCTCTATTAAGCCAACCTCGATGGAAATCATCATTTCACTTCTATGTCCAGATAGAAGCTATAGATTCCATATCTATGATTAGCACTCCCACTCAATTGTACTATCTGTTGGGTTTTGTGCCCTAAATAAAACTTATTTCAATATAATCAGATTTACTTATTAATAAATATCAGAAATAACATTTTATGTTTCATGGTTCACATGATTTATTTCATGATTATATGCATATAATGTACGAATTCTATTTAAGTCCAGAACATATGATTTTGTTAATGATTATAGTGTTGTCAGCACAGTGAAATATAATCTTAATTATATGTTCGAAAGTTTATTCCCTGATTTGTCAGTTCACTGGATTTAGACTGGCATGATATAGTCAGCGATAGGTATTCTTACACCTTGGATAAGTGTTATGTCCTTTACAGGGCATTGGCAAAGTTTACCAGTATCAGATGTGTGGAGTATACATCGGAAGGGACCGATATTGAACTTTGATTAGATATATTAAAATTTACTGTCATATCTATTCAATTCAATATCACATGTTGATCCTAGATCAAATGATCTTAATCCTGATATGGTTAGGTTCGATCTCAAGAGTATTATACATGTTCTTTGATTTATTAGTTAAGCCTACTTTAGGGTCAGGGTGATACGTACATTTTGGGAACATGATAGTATAATTGAATGGGAGCGCTAACATAAATATGGAGTCTATAACTTCTATAGGAATTTAGAAGTGAAACGATGATATCCTTCGAGCTTGGCTAAACAGAGATAAATGGTGGAGATCTCATTTCACTTCGCTGAAATATCATTTATACGGAGCTAAGTGTTTTAAGGATAAAATACATTGAAGGTGTAACGGTAATTTAGTTCCTATTCAATGTAGATCATCTATTAGAGGGTCACTGATCAAATTAGGATTATAACAATGGATAACTAATAGCGTATCTATATCGTGGAACGTATAGAGCGTTCTATATGACTGAGAGTGCAATTCCAAGTTCTAAGTGTGGATTCAATAAGGAATTAATAAGTTAGGGAATTTACTTGGTAAATTCAGTTCGACTTATTGGAAGCTCGGTTGTATAGGCCCATGATCCCCATACTAGTTGAGACCATACTGCTTGTAAGACTTAGTTAATTGATTTTAATTAATCAATTATAATTCTAAAGTTAGACTATGTCTACTTTATGAATTTTCACTAAGCAAGGGCCAAATTGTAAAGAAAAGAGATTCTAGGTTTTATTTGTTAATTAAGAGACTTTATATGTCTAATTAATAAATATATTAAATGACAATATTATTTAATAATTAATTTTTAGTTATTAAATAATTAGAATTGGCATTTAAATGGTTAAATTGGAAAATTGGCATTTTTGAGAAAATGGGATTGAAAAATGACAAAATGGCAAAATTGCTAAGTGAGGCCCTTTATCCACTAACATGGCCAGCCACTTTGTATAGGATTTACCATTTATATTTTTCATTATTTTAATGCCATAAAATTCTAACCTAAACCTAGATGACATTCTATAAATAGAGAGTGATGGCTTCAGGAAACTATGCACATGCATCTTATTCTTTTTCAGAGAAAAACCTGAGCCTCCTAGCCGCACCTTCATCTTCTCTTTTCCTTCTTCAATTTTCGAAATGCCCTAGTGATAGAGTAGTGCCCACACACAGCAAGTGGTACCTCAATCATAGTGTGGAAGATCGTGAAGAATCCAGATTCAACAAAGAAGGACATTCTAGCTCAGATCTTGATAATACTCTGCGACAGAAAGGATACAAGGGGTAGAGATCTGAGTGGAAGGAGACATATTATTCTGCTGCACCCAATGTAAGGTTTCCTAAACTTTATATGTGTTTATTTCATTGTTTTAGAATTCATATTAGGGTGTTAATGAAACATACATGGTAGTAAATCTAGATCCTGGTAACATATTTCCATCACTATCATGTTCCCAAGCTGTACGTGTGACTCGAACATAACTAATAACTCTAAGAACACAAATAACACCCTTGAGATTGAACCTAACCATGTCAGGATTAAGATCTTTTGATCTAAGATCAACCAGTGATATTGACTTAGAAATATACAACGTTAAGATTATATTATCTTTACCAAGTTCAATATCTGTCCCAGTCCAATGTACACTCCATACATCTGATACTAGCATACTTTGCAAATGTTTTGGAAAGAACATAACACTTATCCAATGTGTAAGTAAGCTTTATTGCTGACTATCACATCAGTGTAAATCCAGTGCACTAATGAATCATGGGACATTATCTTTTGAAGCATATAATCATAATTACCTTCTACTGTGTTGACATCAATGCAATTGTGAATAACTATATTTGCTGGATTTAACATAAATTGTATATAAAACTATAAACAAGAAAACTACATGTAAACATAATTGACTTCTAATCTTCTATTAATAATAAATAAGATTGCATTGAAATGGATTTTATTTAGGGCATAAAATCCCAACAAACTATCCCTTTCACTAACATAAAACAAGAAGTGCATTTCAATCAATCCATTGTCTTGATATCCAAATCAAGTGTAGTATATTTGACGAAACCCAAATTACAGGAACTGTAAGCCTATGGTAAGCAACTGCTTTATCCACCATTACTTCCTTTATGTTCATAAAACATTATGAAACATCATTTTTTATATGTATTAGTCCTCTACGGATACTGAATTCTTCACTGCTTATTAAGTGCATCTGAGTATACAGAAGTCATATCTCTAATTCTATCCAAAATTGAATAGAGATAAAAATAGTTAAGAACTTTCTTCACTTTGAATAACTTTTAAGAGCTTTTCGAAACAACTAAGTTATTTAGCTTCACTTGTGGAACTAAATTATTATAGATGGGTTTTTACATCCTTCTAGAATAATTCCTCCACCCCAGAATAACCACCATCTCCAATCTGAAGTACTAAGTTGGTGTAGATAAAAGGATTCTAATATACACCTCTATCATCTAACATATACGTCACTTTCATCATTCTTTCTTGATTATCTCCCTAATGTTCCTTGTTTAATTACATCTTAGATGGCTCTCACTCAATAGTAGGAGTCTGGTTAAATTAATACATAGGAGTACATTTAACCTCTTACCATTGGTGCTTAAGGACCTCTTGTTGTGACATTTTCTCTTAGTCTGAAACAATAAGTTTCATCTAGACTAAGTCATCAACATAGCATTATAGTATTAACATTAATATAAAATATTTGCTTAAGATTAAGTAATCATCAGAGATACCATAAAAAATTTTAGAAGGATTAGGTAATATGCCTAAGTCATTCGAATAGACATTGCAAAAATTTCTTATCTTATCCTTATAATGCTGAAAAGTCATTTCTATCCATATGAATGGTTAGATTTACTTTCTTAGTTTTATTCTAAAGTTCCTATCATGATCATAACATAGTAGGCTATCACTAGTGTCATCCAAATAATGATGGGCTAGAATTTTAAAATTCTCCCACTAAGATAAGGTACTGTGATACTATGTCAAAGAACTTTATTGGTATCAATTTCTATTACTACAGTAACATGTTAATTGGAACACTGGAACATATAGAGGATCAAGAATAAGTTTTCTCAGTTTTTTAGTTCGTTTATTATATTATATCCTTGTCTAATCAAAATATGTGTGCCATAGAGATTCTGTGAGTATTGAGTATAGTCTAGAGTTTAAAGTTAAAATTGTTTGAGCTACACATATCAATAACTGCTTCCACCCTTATGTGTTATAGATATCCCGTGGAGTTACGAATATAGTCTAGAGTTCAAAAGATATAAAAGATCTTTGAACTGCATATATTGTTTCTTAACTTCTTCACCCCTATCAGATCAAAAGATCTTTTATTACACAAAATCTTAATAATTGTTTAAGAATTAACAATTATTCATAAACGTTGAATTTTAATTCTAAGTGTTTATGTGTTATTATCTCTTTGCAAAGATTGATATACCATATATTTTGTATCAATAATAAAACACAAAACACATAAAACATGATAAACATATAAATATAATATGGTATTAGCATACAAGTTAAAGAAAATATGAAGCTCAATTAATTCATAAAAGCAATTAATAATGAAAATCTCTTAAAGAAAAAATTTTATTAATACTCTCAAAATATCATAATGAATTATCTGCAATATATGAAATAGGGATAAAAAAATCCAATACTAATGTTTGAAACTAAATTGTTCATTGATAGAAACAATTAACTCAAAATTTAAAGAAGATAACGAGCTTCATCTTCAACTTGGACAATCTTTACCCTTCTGTCCATCCATCAGACACAACTCGCTAGGATAGCCATCCAAGTTTAAGCAGCTGGAGCTGAAATAAGAAGAAAATAAACATGGTTAGTAGATCCAGAATTAATAACCCAAGGGGATACTAATTCTCTAAAATACATGAGTTTATAACAAAGATAGAATACCTTATTTCTTTGCCAAAAACATAGGACACTGCGGTTTCTAGTGGCCCTTTTCTTTGCAATAGAAGCACTTTCATTTTTTGCTTTGCCTTTCAGTCAGTAGCCTTTTTATTCTTATTAGCTGTGTTAACAGCTTTAAAAGGCTACATGTTGTTCTTCCACTTCTTCTTTTTTTCGGGTTTCGAAGTAGAGGCAATGTTTGCCTCAGGCTTGGTCGTACCATTAGCAGTGCCAGAACTAGGAGATTTGTTTCCTCCTTTATGTGGTCCTCCAATAAAATTCTCAAATGTCTGAAGGTTGTTAATTAACTCATGGAAGTAAAAAAGTCAACTTGATCAAGACATAATTTGATGTGAAGGGTAGAAAAGCTGGAGTCAAACTATTTAAGATCAAACTCACCTAACTTTCCTGAACAATAATAGCTTCATGATTCTTAGCTTTCTAGAAGTAACTTGCCATCTGGAGCAGGTGATCATGCACGTTTCGATGAGGCTTCATCTGTGCATTTATAAAATTCTTCGTCGCCTCAAAACGAGCATGATCTGACGTAATCCTGAACAGTCCAGTTAACTGGTTCATGATTTCTGCAGCCATGAGAGTATTGGCAAACCTTGTCTTCAAGGTGTCGACCATGCTAGACGACATAAAGTACCGAGCTTTCTTGTTAGCATTTTTCCAATGCTCGAGCTTTTCCTTAATTTCCTTGGTCGCATTCTCACCTTGTTGTTCAGGAGCTTCATCAGTTAACACAAACATGGCATTTTCACCGATGAGAGCAATATTGATGTTATCTTTCCATTTGACAATATTAGCTACAAAGAGCTTGTTGTCAGTCAATAGTGACACCATGAGTTTATTCATAGTCATATTGGATACTACTAATATCAATAAATAGAAATCAAGTAAGGTTCAATACAAAATCATACACATTCAGAAATTATTAAGCACTTAGCAAGTAGGAATGATAAGTGAAAATACAAAAACAAACAATCCTAAATAAGTTCCAAGGTTTTCAACAAATTGATACAGTGCTTCATATTAGGCGACAGTCATAGATATCAATCATTGAATAGAGCAGTCAGCTCAACTAAAATGGACACCATTGTAGTAACCTTTTATTCGATCGAAAAGAGAATTTAACGTTGCTTTGTTTTAGTCGCGAGTCAAGGTCATTCCTATTTCATGAGCTTCTACCATTGTTTCATACTTTGTAAGTCCTACTCTTAGCCACCACTATTCGGATGGACGTTACTAAGAATAAAACACTTACAATAATACTTATTATTATACCTGAAATTCGGCTGGAGGACACGTGTCAAGGTAAAGGGAATGTAAATCTGTGTAATATCTTTTTATGAAATAACTCATTAATTACGTAAGTATTAGAGTATATTTGCAACCCGCTGGCTGTGAGGTCTTAGGCGAGGAATGAATGTACGAACCAGCACTTAGTGTATTAACGAGAAACCATATGTCACTGAAAAGTAACACATACTTTAGATTGCAATAAAGCAAACTATGTGTAAAAGTCGGATCGACTCGAACAACAAGAATGTGAGATGACCATCTCGCTACAAGGAAACCTCCTATAGTTTTATCCAACTAACAGGAGCGAGGCTCATAACCCTGGCATGTGAGAAGATTTTTGTATACCCGAGATCGACGTAAGACATATCTTGTCGACTTCGGAGAGAAGAATTGTTCCAGCTTGCCATTGGGATCACTACAATCAAGTTTCTGTTGAGACATCTCCATATTCAACAATCAAAGATGTGTTTAATACACAATATTCTTGACCTAGTAAAAGCGAGAAAATCACAGTTATAGGATTTTCAAAATCATACACCGCATTTACATTTTGCGATACGTAATCAGATCCCACGATTTAGGGATAACGATTGTAATCCTATTTTGGTCAGCTTTATAATTAACTGCCACTATGCAATTATAAATAGTGGAAAACAATCTCAAAAAAGGGGACGAAAAAACTCTTATGAAAGGGGCCCTGAAAATACACTCAGAAATCTGAATAAGATTGACTCGTGGACTATGCAGAATTTTAACTGAAAAACCACGTAAAAGCCCTTGTGTTCATATTTTATTTTTCTATAGCTTTTATTTTTTCTGTGTTGAATTATCATCGTGAGGCTCAAATTTGGTTAACGAAAATCTGCATTAACAGTTTGGTGCTTTCATTGAGAGCCTCTGTAAAAAGGCTCAGAAAAAGCCCTCCCCTCTTTTAAAAGAAAAACCTTCTTCTTTATGGCTAAACATCCAAAAAATATTAACACCCCACATAAGGAAACTAATTATCGTTCTGGAAAGGAGCCTATGGGCTCTAGAAGATCCACCAATCCGCAGTCCAGAAGGACCATCCGTTCAAGAAGGGCTTAGCCTGAGGATGGTCCCAGTGTTCGGACCACACATCCCTAGAAAAATCAACCCGATATTGGTGCTAGTACGCGGACAATGCGCTCGAGGAGAACTCAGCGTGGAAATGGTCAGAATCCCGGGATGAGGGATGAAGAGCTCAACCATGGAGGTTAGAATGAGGCGCAGTGTCGAAATGTTGAGTTAGAACGAGAGGCAGCTTCGGTCAGGCCGGCGCAGGGGATGAATGCTCAAAATCAACCTGAACTTGGAGTGAGAAGACCACGAGGGAAACCACGTTGCTCACGAACTAGGAGACAGGAAAAGGCTCGGGAAGAACAACCCAGGGAAAATGAGACACTCCTGACAATCAGGATGAATAGCTAGAAAGGAGACAACTGGAAATTGATGAACGAGAAATCCCTCATGAAAATGAGGAGGATCTTGGAACTCAATCGATAGAACGGAGATCACCTGCTAGGAATCACCAACATTCTTCCCAAACCCATAAAGCGAGGACTCATACGTACCCTGATGGGGGAAATACGACAAACCGCTCTCAGGAGGAAAGAACAGAGCGTGAAGAAGCAAGTGTGACTTTGAGGCGATCCAGAACCCATAGCTGATCAACTTGAAGAGGAAAAATACTCAATGAGCTAATGATCAGGAAAGTATGGGAACAAGTAAATCCGCGAGATACTTAAAGACAATGTCTATGAGTAGGACACGGTCTATGAGTAAGACGAGATCTACCAGCAATTACTCCCAACAAGATCTGCAAGAGCACTTGAATCGGAAGAAACTTGACCTTTGCCAACATCTTGGTCCAAAATCAAATTGCGGATAAACGAGCTGGTGGACATGTTCCGGAGATATCAAGTGGGGGAATTAGGGAAATCATCTGGATACGACTCTGACGAGGAGCCTCAGCCGTATCACCCAGATATTATGAATACCCGTTTTCCTTCGGGATTCAAAAACTCGCATGTCTCGTCCTATGACGGAACCACAGATCTGGTCTTACATTTGAATAACTTTAACACGATAATGCAAGCGAGTGAACTGACGAAAAATTTATGCTGTATTTTGTTCCCCACCTCGCTTGTTGGAGCAGCGAGTAGCTAGTTTAACAAGTTTACTCGTCATTCAACAATTTCCTAGGAGCAGCTGTCCAGGGATTTCAAGAAGCAATTTCAAGCTGCTAGGGATAGGCGACCCAAAGCGGCCTCGCTAACCAACATAAAGCAGCAACCTGACGAAACACTTAAGGCGTACTTAAGTCTTTTTAGCATGGCTGCCGCTAGGGTTAGAAACTTGGATGACAGCACGCAGCTTACAACCCTTAACGTAGGGATCCCCACTGATCTATTAACTGCTGGGGGCAAGTTGTGGGATGATTTACAAGGACGTCCGGTAAGAAACATCACTGAGTTCAACGAGCGGGCTCATGTGTTTGTCTAGAAGTAAGAAGCCCGAAAGGAAATGAACTTGTTGAAAAGAAGCTCGGGAGGTAAACCCAGCAATTTCTCAGCAGGTAGTGCTTCCACGAGAATTGATAACTCTGGGGCTTCTGGTTTGAAAAGAAAGGAAGGAATTAGGGAACCATCAAAGGATAGAAAGAAACAAAAGAAGCATGACAAATACGTGCTAATGTATACTATTTATACCGAGCTTAATGAAACTCGTGAAAATATTTGCCTCACACATGAGCGGAAGGTAGCCTTCGGCAAACCCGATCCTATAAGGAATTCGAGGAGCACAAACGATCCTAACAAATATTGTAAACTTCATAAAGATATTGGGCATGCGACCTAAGAATGTCGCCAATTGAAAGATGAGATAGAGAGTCGCATCGCTCGAGGCTATTTTAAACAGTATGTGAAAATACAAGGCCAGGGATACAACCAGCCCCGTTAGCCTAATAACCCAAATAACTAGGGGTTACAACCTATTCCTGTGGAAAGGATATAACACTTATCCAAGGGGTTACAACATATTCAAGGGATACTAGTAAACTTTGCCAATGCCCTGGAAAGGATATAACACTTATCCAAGGTGTAAGCATACCTTATCGCTGATTATCATGGTAGTCTAAATCCAGTGAACTAACAATCATTGGAATTAAAATTTTGACATACAATCATGACTATATTTCACTGTGCTGACGACACTATAATCATGAACAAATATATATATATTTATATATATTCTAGACTTAATAGAATTTATACATTAAACATAATCATGAAATAAATCATGGGAACCATGCAACATAGAATTATTTTTTATCTTTATTAATTAGTAAATCTGATTATATTGAAATGGGTTTTATTTAGGGCACAAAACCCAACAAACTCTCACTTGCACGAATATAAAAAAAGTGCATTTCAAATAATCTCTACACCTTGATATCCAGATCAAGTGTAGTATGTAGTATTCTCTCCGTAATAGGATCTGACAAGTTGCAATCAATACAAACTTTCCTCCACCATTACATTGTTGAGTTTTATGCCCTAAATAAAACTCATTTCAATATAATCAGATTTACTTATTAATATAGCTCAGAAATAACATTTAATGTTCCATGGTTCACATGATTTATTTCATGATTATATGTACATAATGTATAAATTCATCTGAAACTCTTTTCACATACCTGATCCTGTTTATTGTGTTTTCAACACATTGGAAAGTAAACATGACTATGTGAATAAAGTTTCCTAGATTTATCAGACACAGGGTTTTACTGATATGATAATCTACAACAGAGTTTACTTGCATTTGGAGAAGTGCTATGTTCTTTCTAGAGCATTTGTTAAAGTAAAGCTCAGGTTGGATGCATGGAGTATGCATCGGAAGGGACCGATATTGAACTTTGACTTAGATTTATTAAACTTACCGTAATATCTATTCAAGTCAATATCGCCTAGTTGATCCTAGATAAAATGATCTTAATCCTGTTATGATTAGGCTCAATCTCAGGAGGCTATTCATGTTCTTTGATTTGTTAGTTAAGCCTACTTTTGGGTCAGGGTGATACGTACATTTTGGGAACACGGTAGTGCAATTGAGTGGGAGCACTAACATAAACATGGAATCTATAGCTTCTATCTGGCGAATAGTAAGTAAAGGATGATCTCCTTCGAGCTTGACCAAACAAAAATAAATGGTGGAGATCTCATTTCACATAAGCTGAAATATCATTTATACGGGGTTAAGTGTTTTAAGGATTAAATACATTGTAGGGTGTAACGGTAATCTAATCCCTTTACAGTGTAGATCATTCATATAGAGGATCACTAATCAAATTAGGATTATAACAATGGATAACTAATCATGTGTCTATATGGTGGAACATATAGAGCATCTATATAGTGAGAGTGCAATTCTAAGTTCTATGCGTGGATTCAACGAAGAATTAATAAGTTAGTGAATTTTAGTAATAAATTCTTGATCTGCTTATTGGAAACTCGGTTATATAGACCCATGGTCCCCGCACTAGTTGAGATAATATTGCTTGTAAGACTCATATAATTGGTTTTGATTAATCAATTATTCTCAAATTAGACTATGTCTATTTGTGAATTTTTCACTAAGTAAGGGCGAAGTTGTAAAGAAAGAGTTTTAGGGGCGTATTTGTTAATTATGATACTTTGTATGGTTCAATTAATAAATATGATAAATGACAATATTATTTAATAATTATTAAATAGTTAGAATTGGCATTTAAATGGTTGAATTAGAAAATTGGCGTTTTTGAGAAAATCAGATGCAGAAAAGATAAAACTGTAAAATTGCAAAAGTGAGGCCCAAATCCACTATGCATGGCCAACCAATTTTGTAGGGAATTTAAACTGATATTTTCATTATTTTAATGCCAAATAATTCAAACCTAACCCTAGTGGAATGCTATAAATAGATAGTGAAGTCTTCAGGAATTTCACACTTCTGATTTAGAAAAAACTGAGCCTTCTCTCTCCCTATCTTTGGCCGACCCTTCTCTTTCTCCTTCCCTCTTCAATTTTGAAAATCTTAGTGTGAGAATAGCGCCCACACACAGCAAGTGATACCACAATCATAGTGAGGAAGATCGTGAAGAAAGACTTTCAGCAAGAAGGAGTTTCAGCATCAAAGATTTAGAGAAAGAGATCCAGGTTCATATATTGATAATGCTCTGCTACAGAAAGGAATCAAGGGCTAGATATCTGAACGGAAGGAGTCATTATATTCCGATGCACCCAATGTAAGGTTTACTAAACTTTATATGTGTTTATTTCATCGTTTTAGAAAGTTCATATTTAGGGTGTTAATTAACATACTTGTGAGTAGATCTAAGATCCTGGTAAAATAATTTCCAACATACATTTCCTTAATCACAAAATCCTTGATATTGTGAAATTCCTCTCTATATGTCTACTCCTCTAAGGATACTGGATTCTTTACCTTTTGGCAACTACTTCTGTGTTAGTCAGGTAGTAATACTAGTAGTTAACAAATAGTTGGTACTGTGCCAAAAAATGTATAGAACTTTCCATAGGCTGATTAAGTATCTTTCCTGTAACATTAACATTCAGTGTCACTTGTAGAGTTAAAGACTTTAGATAGGTTTTTACACTTCTCCAAAATCACTACTCCACCGCCAGAGTAATCACCATCTCATTAGTAAACTTTCTAGCATCAACGCAAGTCTAGAAACCTGATTTGGTGTAGTCTAAGAGTATTAAAATACCACCCTTATCGACTAACATATAGTTCCTCTTCTTGATCTTAAGATTTACTTGATTGTCTTCCAATGTTCCATTCCTGGATTAATCTGATACCAACTCATTACTCCCACTCAACAGCAGGTGTCTAGTCTAATGCATTGCAAAGCATATCTGAGACCTCTCACTATTGATTCAAGGAATTCTTTCATCGGCCTTTATATTTTCTAAAATAGTTAAAACTTTTCCTTAGATAAAATCTATATCTAGAAGTTGAGAAGCTTCTATAGATTGTCATTAGAAAACAAAATGCACCAGCATCTTACTAAAGTAAGTTTCTTGCACTAGAGTAATTAAATCACCAGGACTACCACAAGCAATAGGTTTAGATAAACTCAAAACTTTAATACTAGGAACAGGAAGTTTTTTTAAGTCCATTCAATAGACTTACTAACAAAATTTCCTTTCTTGGCCTTGTAATAGAAAACTTTTGGGTACTCCATAAGAATGGTTTTAACCATAATTCTCTTGGCTTCTTAGTTCCTTATTCTGACTATCCATTACTTGTTTAAACTAAGAATGGATTTTATCACAAGTGTCTTCCAAGTTGTAACAGGGAGTGTTCCTTGAAACCCTCCCACTACGACATGGTACTGTGACTTTCTGTCTAAGGACCTACATGGTATTGTCCTCTTTAGTTGTGTCAAGACAACAGAGGCAATGGGACCATCCTATATAGAATAAGATGGAAAAAACAATTTGGAATCAAGAAAAAAATTATCTCCTCTACTTTACTACTTTGTTTTTAGACTTTGTCATTTTCTTAGAAAACTAGTATTTGTTGAAAAAAACACTTTCTTATGTAAATGACCATAGGATAGTCCACCCCTAATCACTTAGTATAGCTATCAAACATGCAAACCTTGGTTAACAGTTTTAGCTTTCTTAAGTTCATAATCAGGACATCCATGAATCTAGTAATAGTTTACACTAAGTACACAATCATTCTATCATTCTAAAATTTTCCAATCACGAGGGTATTCCCTCGAAGGACATAGGAAACAGCTAGTAACTAATCATAACCTTATACTATCATCAATATACGAATCAAATTTTTGGGGAGGTAAGTTTGGATACAATTCGAAGATTCAACTTAATGATCTTTGAAATGTTGGAAATTATTTTACCAGGATCTAGATTTACTAACAAGTATGTTGGATTAACAACCTAATATGAATTCTAAAACAATGAAAATAAACACATATAAAGTTAGAAAACCTTACAGTGGGTGCAGCGGAATAATATGACTCATTCCGTTCAGATCTCTAGCCCTTGATTCCTTTCTGTAGCAGAGCATCACCAAGATCTGAACCTGGATCTTCTTTTCTCCTTCTTTGATGCAGAAATTCCATAGTCTTACATACTATGATTGAGATACCACTTGATGTGTGTGGGCACTACTCATTCACTCAAAGTTTCGAAATTTAGAGAGAAGAAAAGAGAGAGAGGCATGTGAGGCTTTTTCTAAGAGAAACAAAGTGATCAAAGATGTGTGTCATAGTTTCCTCAAGCCAACACTTTCTATTTATAGAATACCCTCTAGGTCTAGGTTAGAATTGCATGGCATTAAAATAATGGAAACTACAAATGGAATTTCCTATGCATAGGGCTGGGCATACAAAGGGTATTGGGCCTCACTTTGCAACTTTCCCATTTTGTTAGTTTCCTTTCCCATTTTGTTAGTTTCCATTCCCATTTTCTCAAAAATGCCAATTTTCCAATTTAACCTTTTAAATGCCAATTCTAATTATTTAATAACTTGGAAATAATTATTAAATAATATTGTCATTTAATATATTTATTAATTAAGACATATAAAGTCTCTTAATCAATAAATAAACCTAAAATCTCTTTTCTTTACAATTTTTCCCTTGCTTAGTGAAAATTCATAAAGTAGACATAGTCTAACTTTTAGAATTTTAATTGATTAATCAATTAACTGAGTCTTACAAGCAGTATGGTCTCAACTAGTATGGGGACCATGGGTCTATATAACCGAGCTTCCAATAAGTCGAACCGAATTTACCAAGTAAATTCCCTAACTTATTAATTCCTCATTGAATCCACACTTAGAACTTGGAATTGCACTCTCAGTCATACAGAAACGCTCTATATGTTCCACGATATAGACACACCATTAGTTATCCATTGTTATAACCCTAATGTGATCAATGATCCTCTATACAGATGATTTACACTGTAAAGGGATCAAATTACCGTAACACCCTACAATGTATTTTATCCTTAAAACACTTAACCCTGTATAAATGATCTTTCACCTAAGTGAAATGAGATCTCCACCATTTATCTTCGTTTGGTTAAGCTCGAAGGAAATCATCCTTTACTTCTATTTGCCAAATAGAAGCTATAGATTCCATATTTATGTTAGCGCTCCCACTCAATTGCATTACTGTGTTCCCAAAATGTACGTATCACCCTGACACAAAACTAGGCTTAACTAACAAATCAAAGAACACGAGTAACACTCTTGAAATTGAGCCTAACCATATCAGGATTGAGATCATTTGATCTAGGATCAACAGGTGATATTGAATTGAATAGATATTACGGTAAGTTTTAACATATCTAATCAAAGTTGAATATCGGTCCCTTCCGATGTATACTCCATACATCCGATACTGGTAAACTTTGCCAATGTCCTCGAAAGGACATTACACTTTTCCAAGGTGTAAGAATACCTATCGCTGATTATACCATGTCAGTCTAAATCCAGTGTTCTGACAAATCAGGGAATAAACTTTTGAACATATAATAAAGATTATATTCCACTGTGCTGACAACACTATAGTCTTTAACCAACTCACATGTTCTGGACTTAAAAAAAATTCATACATTATATACCTATAATCATGAAATAAATCATGTTAACCATGCAACATAAAATGTTATTTCTGATCTTTATTAATAAGTAAATCTGATTATATGAAATGAGTTTTATTTAGGGCATAAAACCCAACATGAACTGCATATCTACCAAATATTTCTCCACCCCTATCAAATCGCAAGATCTTTAACCACTTACCTTAATGTTTTTCCAACATTGCTAGAAATTCATGAAATTTCATAAACATTTCAAATTTATTTGCATAAGGTAAAATCTAGAGTGATCGTTTTAAGAATGCAGTTGTGATCTTTTGATGACTAAGATTTAGTTATAACAAAGAGTTCTTAGAATAGTCCAAGTGGAGCCTGGTCACAGAAAACTAAACCCATATTCCATACATAAACATACAGTTTGAATCCATTGATAGAAAATGGATATTAAAAACTTGTGAGAGTCATACTATAATGTATAATGTATTCTACGAAACAGAATTATAAAATTTAAAGTCAAAGACTTAAATTTATACCAAATATACATGAGTAATTATTCTAGCTTGGACCACCACTACTAATCTAACTCTAAGTTTAAATTTTCTATAGTAAGCATATACAAGTAGGAGATTTTGAAGATCGAGGATTTATATCATTTCGTAATAGAATGTCGGGAATATAGTCATCTACTGTTGGAATATATTTTACCAGGATCTAAATTTACTAACAAGTATGTTTTTAACATCCTAATATGAATTTCTAAAATGATGAAAATAAACACATAAAAGGTATGACAAACCTTACAGTGATTGTACCGGAATTAAATGACTCCTTTCACTCAGATCTCTAACCCTTTTATCCTTTTTGTAGCAGAGTATCACCAAGATCTGAGCCTGATTCTCCTTCTGGTTGTTTGGGTTCTACACAGTCTTACATGCTATGATTAAGGACTCACTTGTTATGTGTGGGCATGCACTCAATCACTAATGGCTGAATTTTAGTTTGTGAAAAAAGGCTATGGATTTCGAAAATCAAAAGAAGAAAGGAAGAAGAAGAATTCTCAAAACCTTGAGAGGAAGAAAGCTAGGTTTTCTTGCCTTTGAAGCATTAGTTGGATAATGAGACTTTCTTTTCCTTTTATACTACTTCTCTTAGGGTTAGGGTTGATTTATTTGGAATAAAAAATGATAAAAAAAAAATGGACCAAAATTACCATCTAGTGGCCGACCATGAATGGCGCCAACACTAGTTAGATTTTTGCAATTTTTCTCAACCATTTGTCTACTTTTCACAAACACCACTTTTTGCAATTTCAACCATATAAATGCCAAAACTATTTATTTAATAATGAAAATAATTATCAAATAAAATTGTCATTTATAATATTTATTAATTAGACTCCACAAAGTCTCTTAATTAATAAATTAACCCTAAAATCCCATATCTTCACAATCAAGTCATAACATAGTGAAAATTCAAAAACTCGACATAGTCTAATTTTAGAATTATAATTGATTAATTAAAATCAATTAACTGAGTCTTACAAGTAGTTTGTCTCAACTAGTATGGGGACCATGGGCCTGTATGAACGAGCTTCCTCGTTGAACCACTATAGAACTTGAAATTGCACTCTCAATTACATAGAACGCTCTATATGTTCCACAATATAGATATGCTATTAATTATCCATTGTTATAATCCCAATAATAAATGATCCTCTATAGATGACTTACATCGCATAGGGACAAAATCACCGTTACACCCTTTCAATGTATTTTATCCTTAAAACACTTAGCCACCTATAAATGATATTTTAGTGAACTAATATAATCACTAAAATGAGCGCTCTATCATTTATCTCTATTTAGCCAAGCTCGAAGGAAATCGTCGTTTCATTTATATGTCCGAATAGAAGCTATAGATTCCATATCTATGATTAGCGCTCCCACTCAATTGTACTATCATGTTCCCAAAATGTACATGTCACACAGACCAAAAGGTAGGCTTAACTAACAAGTTAAAGAACACAAATAACACTCTTGAGATCGAACCTAACCATATCAGGATTAAGATCATTTGATCTAGGATCAACTAGGTGATATTGAATTGAATAGATATTACGGTAAGATTATCATATCTAATCCAAATTCAATATCGATCACTTCTGATGCATACTCCATACATCCAAACCAAGCTTACTTTAACCAATGCCCTGGAAAGGACATAACACTTATCCAAGGTGCAAGTAAACTACGTTCTAGATTATCATATCAGTTAAACCCTGTGTACTGATAAATTTAGGAATACATTTAATTACACAATCTTGATTACTTTCCACTGTGTTGACAACACAATAAACAAGAATATCAATGTGATCACGATTTGGATGAATTTATTAATTAAATAGGTAAATAAATGATCACATGAACCAAATAACACATTAAACAAGAAATGTAATTAAATCTGTTTCTTTATTGACAATTGAATAGAAAAGATTACATTGAAATAGAGTTTTATTTAGGGCACAAAGCCCAACAAACTCCCACTTGCACTAACATAAAACTATCAGTACATTTCAATTAATCCTAAATTCAATCTGTGCTTTTCAAATGTAGTTGCAGCCAAAACTTTGGTGAATGGATCGGCTAAGTTGTCTTCAGTGTCCACTTTCTCCACTGATACGTCCCCTCTTGCCACATATTTTCTGATGATCTGGTATTTCCTCTCTATGTGTTTGCTTCTCTTGTGGCTTCGAGGCTCATTACTATTGGCTATAGCACCAGTATTGTCACAAAGTAAAACCAGTGGTTTTCCATTCCAGGAACAACACCAAGTCCTGAGAAGAACTTTCTTAGCCAAACAAGCTCCTTAGTAGCCTCAGCGGTAGCTATGAACTCGGCCTCCATGGTAGAGTCTTATATTGCTGTTTTCTTAGCGCTTCTTCAAACAACTTCTCCACCCCCAAGAGTAAAAACCATCCCAGATGTAGACTTTCTACCATCAAGAAAAGCCTGGAAATCTGAGTCGGTATAGCCTACGGGATTTAAAGCGCCACCCTTGTAGACTAACACATAAGGCCTAGTACTTTTCAAATATTTTAGAATATGTTTAACTGTAGTCTAATGTTCCTCTCCTGGGTTTGTCTGATACCTGTGCACAATTCCTACTACATAGCATATGCCAAGTCTAGTGCATAACATTGCATACATTAGACTCCCAACTGCTGAAGCATAAGGAACCCTTCTCATGTCATCTATCTCTTGAGGATCAGTGGGACATTGTTCCTGACGGATACCAAATCTAGAAGGCATATGTGCCCCTTTGGCATTGGTCATTGAGAATCTCTCCAAAACTTTATCAATGTAAGTTGTTTGAGAGAGAGCAAAGGATCTGTTCTTCCAGTTTCTGATGATCTGAATACCAAGAACATAAGGAGCTTCACCCAAATCCTTCATTTTGAATTGAGTGTCAAGCTATTCCTTGATGTCAGTCATTTTCTTGATATTGTTACCAATAATCAAAATGTCATCAACATAAAGGACCAGGATTACTACCACTTGATTATCCTTGAGTTGGTAAACACAAGGTTCATCTTCATTTTGATGAAAGCCGTAGGTTTTGATTATTTCATCAAACTTTTTGTTCCAAGAGCGAGAAGCTTGCTTGAATCCATAAATGGACCAGTTAAGTTTGAAAACTTTCTTTTCCTACCCCGGAAGAACATAGCCTTCTAGTTGCTCCATATAGATGGCTTCTTCAAGAATTCTGTTAAGGAAAGCTGTCTTGACATCCATTTTCCAAATTTCATAATCGAAAGCAGCGGGTATGGAGAGAAGAATTCGGATGGATTTGAGCATGGCGATCGGACTAAAAGTTTCCTCATAGTCCACACCTTCTCTTTTGGTATAACCCTTAGCGACCAGACTAGCTTTGAAAGTTTCGACTTTGCCTCCAGTACCTCATTTCTTCTTGTAGACCCATTTACATACAATTGGATGATAATCATCAGGTGCGTCTACATATTCCCAGACTTTGTTCTTTTTCATGGAATCCATTTCTGAATCCATGCTCGCTGACCATTGTATCTGTTTCGGACTTGCCATTGCCTGTTTATAGGTTAATGGATCATCATCAATACCGTCACCAACGACCATATTGATTTCATAATCCAAGCCATAATGAGATGGTTTTGTGGAAACCCTCCCACTACGATGAGGAGCCGTGATCTTCTGAACACGAACATTAGTGGTAGATTTCTCGGTTGTATCAACTTGCAAAGGTTCAACCGAGGAAGTGGAATTATCCTATACTTGTGTAAAAGAGGATGGAACATTGGAAGGAGTTATACCTGAAAGTATTTTCTCCAATACTACTTTGCTTTGTGGCTTGAAATTCTAATTATAGTCATCTTCATGGAAAGTGGCGTTTGTGGAAACGAACATTTTATCATCCTTGCGACTATAAAATAGTCCACCCCTAGTCTCTTTAGAATTTCCAACAAACATGCAAACCTCAGTTCGTTTTTTTAGTTTGCCATCTTTCTTTCTTAAGACATGAGCAGGGGACCCCCCAAGATTCTGTAAGGGCATAAACTAGGTATACGACCATTCCACAATTCTAAAGGTGTCTAAGGGACTGATTTAGATAGAACAACATTTAAAATGTCAGTTGCCATCTGAATTGCATATCCCCAGAAGGACGTAGGTAGAGTTGAGTAGCTAAGCGTGGACCTAACCATCTCCAAAAGCATGTGATTTCTTCTTTCTGCAACTCCATTTTGCTGTGGAGTGCTAGGGGCAGTCCATTGGGATTCAATGCCAAGTTCAATTAAATGATCTTTGAACTGCATATCCATCTATTCTCCACCCCTATCAGTCCACAAGATCTTTAAGGTTTTACCCAATTGGTTTTGAGCCAATGCTAGAAATTCCTGAAACTTTTCAAACATTTTAGATCTCTTATGCATAAGGTAAATATGACCATATCTAGAGTAATCATCAATGAAAGTGACAAAGTACTCATAACCACCTCTAGCTTTGACATTTAGTGGTCCACAAAGATCTGAATGTACTATGCCTAATGGTTCCTTGGCATGCTCTCCCTTTGCAGAGAAAGAATATTTTGTCATTTTGCCTTCTAGGCAAGATTCACAAACTGGTAATTCACCTAAGGTGACATTTTTCAATGGACCACCTTTGGTTAACCTGTGAAGTCTATCATAGCCTATATGACCAAGACGTAAGTGCCATAGATATGTCTCATCTTCACTATCGATCTTTTGCTTTTTGTGGTTTCTAGGTTTAGCTACCTTAAACAGTTCGTTATTAGGCGCAAATGGTTCATCTGGTCTTAGAACATAAAGCCCATGTTCCATAGATGCAACACAAAGTTGATTGTCATTTTGAGAAATGATAGAACCAGAACTCAAAAAATCTAATTTGTTGTTGCAACTGTAAGAATGAAACAGAAATCAAGTTTCTACTGAAATTTGGAATGAATAAGACATTGTCCAAATCCAAAATTCTATTCTGAAACTTGAGTTTGGCTTTTCCTCTAGCTCTAACTGATACCATTTCGCCATTACCAACTTTAACTTTCAACTCTCCAGATTTCAAATAATTCTAGTTTTCAAGCAATTTCAATGAACAAAAGACATGGTTTGTAGATCTAGAATCAAGAATCCAGATGGATTTGTCATTGTCTAAAACACATGATTCAAAAACTAAAGCATTGGAATCACTGCTTAACTGTCTTTGGATTGTTCTTATTGCTGGTTCAATCTGTTGTGAAGGATAATCTGAGGAAGTGGAATCATTTTCTCTATTCTTCTCAACTGAGTTTGAAGTAGTAGGATTGTAGGAGGAATTATTCTCAATATCTTTAGCTTTTCTTTTGCCCTTATCTGCATCACTGGAGAAGGATCTCCATGCAAGTGACAATGTTCGTTCATAAGCATGCAATTCAGCGTCCAGTTTGTTTATGTCGGATGAGTTCCAATTGTTAAAAACAAATTGGTTAAACTCAGGTGATAAGCTGTTGAGAATAAAATGAACTCTCTACTCTTCAGATAAAATAATTAAATTAATTTCACGTTCATCATGAGCAAGTGTGAAGTGATACTCTGACCAGGAGTCCTCTTCACACTTTGAAGTTCATTCCTAAAGGCATATTCTAGATGAGGATTGCAGTGTGGGTTGTACATTTTTGGCACTACAAATATCAATAAACAAAAATAAATTATTGGTTCAATAAATTCATACACAAGTTCAAAAAATAACAAATAAAGCAAATATGTTTGCAAAAATACTAAAATCTAAACATATTAATTATTTTCCAAGGTTTCCAACATAATGAAATATAGTGTCCTGGTAGGCGAGAGTCAAAGATAGCATTAGTTGAATAGAGTAGTCAGCTCATCTAAAATGGTGGACACCATTTTAGCAACCTTTTATTCGATCAAAGTGAGAATCTAACGTTGTCCCGGTAGGCAAGAGTCAAGGTTATTCTCATTTAATGAGCTTCCACCATTGTTTCATGTTCTGTAAATTTATCTCTATGTAGTCACCATAGGGGAGAGTCTAATAGACACGAAAAACTTACAAAACACTTATCATATGAGATCTTACGGTGTTAAATACTTTCAACGAATAACCATCCATAAGGGGGGACGAAGTCTAGCGTCTCAAGGTTATATTAAAAACATTTAACCATTGTAAGACCAACAATGGAGATCTAATGTCTCTTAATTAAAGATCATTATTTAAAATAATGTATTTTTAATTAATCATTTATTTAATCTATATATTTTAATTAATGAAAATTACTTAATTTAAGTTGATCCAAAATTAATAAAAAAAAATTAATTTTCAACTTTAATTTAATTTTCGAAAATCATTATATAAAAATATATAAAATTTCGAAAATTTTAAAATATAATAAAATAAATACTTGAAAAATATTTACTTTAAGTTGTTCTAAAATAACAAAATTTTCAAGTTAAATTATTTTTCAAAAATTTAATTAAATAACCAATTAAATATCTTGAACTAATCACCTTAATTTGAAAAATATTCCATTTTAAGTTGATCCAAAATTAACAAATTTTCAACTTAAAATAATATTTAAAGAATATCTCAATAACTAATTTTCTAGAAAAGCTCAACTTAATTATTAATTTCAAAAATATTCAAATTCAAGTTGATCCAAAATTAACTAATTTTCAACTTAAATATATTTTAATGACATATTAAATAATTAAGTATCTAGAAGAATCTAATTAGTTACAACTTCTTTATTAAATTATATACAAGAAAAATACATATAGTTAATCTTGAAAAAGTTTCATTAAATTAAGTGTGTTTTTCTTAAATTAATTTCAAAATAATCAAATGAAAAATTAATTTCATATATTTTGAAATTAATTATGTTGCTAATCAATTTTATTAGGTTAAACTAGTTAAATTAACCTAGTACTGTTATTCAAATCAGGAAAATGGGCCTTCACAATTGGGGTTGTTCATGTGAGGGAGGGTTGGGTTCAGTATGTCGTACCCACTACTATGGCCCCTTAACTCTCACACAAGGCCCAAAAGAGAGGAATTTAACATTAATTTAATCAGATGTTATCAATTAAATAGGCCCAAATACTAATTGGGCTAAATAAAATCTATCAAGATGTGACAATTTTATTTAGCAACCTAGTCCATTTTAATTACAAAAATTAAATGGGCTCCTTATATGCATCTAAGCCCAAAGCAAACATATAGGCTCACACAGGCACACTGATTTGGATGGATCGTATCATGTTACTAGATTTATGCACAAATGAAAGAAGATTGCAAAATTTACCTGTTACAAATTATTTATTTAACCTATTGACAATTGAACCAATGGTTAAAATCAGACCATTGGATATGTCAACAAGTTAACTGTGGCAATTTAGATCAAACAATCATAGGTTTTATAAAACTTGTTTTAATAATAAACAATATAAAACACACACATGAAACAAATTGGATAGTTGGATATAAGATTTATTTAATTTAAATTAATTAAATAATTAAATACTTTCGAAAATTAAAAAAATAAAAAAATTATTATTTCTAAAAAAAAAATTAAATTGAATAATTAATTTCAAAATTAAACCTATAAATTTAAAAAATTAGGTTTTCAACAAACCTAAATATCCATTCAAAAAATGTTGTTGACTTCGCTTTTAGCCAATGACAATGAGTCTTTTTGATAAACGATAAACGATATGTCGTTGTAAGAATACGTAATAAAGCAAATAATAATAATAAGAAGACATAGAAATTTATAGAGGTTCAGCCCCGAGCAATTCAGTAATAGCCTAATCCTCGTTAGTTGTATTGACTTAAGAATAAGGAAGAAGATTCCTTTTCTTATAGCTCTTACAATAATATCTCTGAATATATAATTCTTAGATAGCCTTAGCTTATAGCGTTTCAGCGTATGATCTCTGTTTACAGTTTTTGATCGATCCCCCTGCCCAGTGAACATTCCTCACTATTTATAGGGCAAGAAACTTGAGGAGGAAGAGTTTCCTCTCTCGTTACAAAGCGCATAAAAACAAAGATCGCGTGATCATTGCTGAATGCTAGGATCGTGGGATCGAGGTCGTATACACCGATAGTGGAATCGTGTGTATGCCACATCCACGCAAGTTGATCCCTGAGTTATAAGGATTGAGCTGGTGACTTACGAGTGCTTGGTTGAATTCGCTAAGTGTTGCTCATTCTGCACGTCTCATTGAGTATTCCATCATGGACATGCCAGCGAGGCATCCTGATCGGCATGTTGATCGGACCAGGTGCTCTAAGTAGATGCCACGTGTCACCATTCTTGCGATGCCACGTCAGAATGCCAATTTTGGGATAACACTTTCCCCCCAAGTCTGTGCGGGACCTCCAAGGTTGCGTATAGACTAATTCCAAGCTGGCTCTGCCTTTAAAAGGGGACACGTGTCGAGCATGACCGTTCGAGACTCGATGTGAAGCTGACTGGGCGTCCCTTCGGTTTTTGGCTAATTAATGCTCTAACAATTAATTTGAAAATCCGAATTTCTCTCTCCAAGGCTGACGGTTGCACTCGATTATTTTGATTTCCCATATTTGCTTTCAAGGCGGGAAGTTGAGGCGTCCAAGGTTCCTTTACGTACAGTCACCCTCTTGCCTATAAATACTTGGAGTACTGGCACATTACCTCATTTCGTCACCCTTCGTTGTTAAGCAAACTTCATAGCAAAAAGAGAGAGTTTTCAGGCTTCAAAGTTGCTGAAGAGTTTACAAACGATTTCACGCTTGCTTGAATCCGGACACTTGAATATTTGAGTAAGTTTTTGATTCCCTTTATGTTTTTCCTTTGCATGCTTGTGCTTTTGAATGTAACTTTGCTGTAGAAAGAACACTATAGGAAACCCTAGGGTTTGAAACTTCTACGACTCTTCTTTTCCATGTCCTTGCGTTAGCTTTCAGCCGTAAGGCTTATTTTAGAACTGCATTGCGTCTCTTTTCCACTCAGCTTTCTCCAAGCTTCATGAACTTTTTTTGCCCTAACTCAAGAAATACTTTCTGACTTCTTGAGTTTAGACTTTTCTTTGAACGTGATCATTCTTTAATCTGTTGGGTACTCCTGGTCGGCATATTTGCTTGTTTTTTTCGCTTGATACTCTGTCCAACACTCATCATGCGTGTTGTCTTTTGTAGATGAACCCAGGTGAGTCTTGGGAGCCCGAGCATCAAATAGACCAGGAGCTGCTTCAACTTCCGCACGAAGTTCATCCTCGTCTTCGTGCTAGTCCTTCTGATTCCGTACCCAGCCATAGAATGATGGCTCGTACGAAGAAAACTACGCGTCTGGCTGACGCTTCTGATCCCCAGGTGGCTCAGCTTGCCACCCTGCCCGATGCCGAACAGGATTTAGCGGTCCCAATGGAGGAGGACCGTGAGGGGCACGCTAAAGTCCAAGAAGTTGAGGAACTGGACGAGGGGCATCCCCGCAGCCCTACCGTTGCTGAGGGAGAGGAAGAGATTGAACCCCCTAACTGTGGGGAGTACTGAGGCTGGGCAACCAGTTGATGCTGACGGGGATGTCCTTGTTGCGGGCGTTCATTACGTCACCGAGGAGCTTGCTGAGGCGGTTCCTCATAGGAGGCAGGGTGCCTTGGGTGCCAGATGGGTGAGTCCTGCGTCCAAGATTTCGGAGGCACGCCTCCGCACTCTTGACCAGGACGGATACCTGGGCGAGCTGGACTGCTACATCCCTGCCCACGACAATTGCGCCTCAAACCCTGATAAGGGGATGTGCGCCTATTCGGGGGCTCACGACCAGCAAGGGGCGCTGATGCCCTTGCACAAGTACTTTCGAGATGTGGCGGACTTCTTCGGCCTTTGCCCGGCCCAGATTACTCCTAAGGTCATCAAGTATTTGTTTGCTCTCTTCGTCCTCTACGCTTCCCAGGGATGGGGCGGTCCATCTCCCCACGAGATCGCTTGGTTCTTCGACCTGAAGTCTACCTCCAAGCAAGGTAGGTCGGGGTATTTTTACTTCTCTCAACCAGGCTTCAAGTGGTTGAGCGAGACGAACCACAAGGCCATCAGCAAAATAGGGCATTTTGTTGATGAGTACATCATGGTGAAGGATCCGAACATCACCCGGACTCAGTTTGAGCAGATTCTGACATATCACCGTCCTCCCCTCATCCTTACTCTTAGGGATAGGGCTCAGAAGCTTGCCCGGTTGTCGGCGGAAGACAGGGATATCATCCAGTTGACCTCCGATGCAAATCTAGTGCAGTACGGGCTTTACCCAGAGGACTTTTCTTCTAAGTTCGTGACGGGGAAGAAAGGGAAATCTTTTGCTGCTCGGTCTGAACGAGCTCATTCGGAGGGATGAGCTCATTCAACTTAAGCGAGAGGCTAAGTTGAAGGGAGGTGCTTGGGCAAAGCAGTATGCTCAGGAGCCTATGAATCCTGAAGATGAAGCTGAGGCTGAGGCTGAGGATGAGGCTGAGCAGGTGACTCCTTTGAGGAGGAAGAAGAAACTCCCGGCCACACCCAGGCCCGTTGAACGTGCCATTCGCATAAGGGAGCCCGTCTCACCAGTTCGGCCATCCCATCCTTATGCTGGAAAAGGGAAGGCCGTTATGGCTGAGATAAAGTCGATGTCAGGTGATGATGGACTTCTGACTTCCTGGGCGGGCAGTCACTCTGTGCTTTACTTCTTTTTTAGCTTCTAGGCTTTCATACTTTGTATTTTTTGTTGGTTTTTGCTAACCACGTTGTTGTTGCTCTGTGTAGACATGTCTCGGCAGATGATGGACGCCTTAAGGAAGAGGATGAGCGGAAGCTCTAGGGCCTCCCCTCCGGCCAAGAAGTCTAAGGGTGGGGAGGGGTCTTCAGAGAAGAGGCCTTCTGGAGAGTTCATTGATCTTTCTGAGGAGCTGACTGCTGCAAATCCTTCCACTCCCATATCTGCCAAGTCTAAGGAGTCTGGGCCACCAACATCTGGGTCCGAACTGGTCAGGAGGATTCCTGAGCGGGTGCAGGCACCAACTCCACCCATGCCCGTGCTGCGTGAGGTCAAGAAGGGCAGGGAGGTGATGGCTCATCACATGAACCGGCTGGTTCCCGAGGTCGCTGAGCAGCTGGCTGGTGCTGACAACTCATCTCTGGATGTGTTGGTGGGCGGAGTCTTGAAGGAGCTTACCAGGGTTAGTCTTTTCTTTTCGACACTTCCCTTTTAGCTTTTCATACTTAGCTTCATATGCTGACCTTTTCCTTTATGCAGGTCGGTTTGAAGTTGGCTTATACCTATTCCCGGGCTAAGTCTGCTACTTCTAGGAGTACCGCTCTGTCCGACACCTTAAGGGCGGAGGCGGACTTGGCCAAGAAGGAAGCTGAGGAGGCCAGGGCGGAGACTGCAGCTGATCGCCATGAGTTGGGTGAGGCCAACAAGAAGCTGTCTGCCGCTGAGAAGAAAATCACCGTGCTGACTAAGGACCTCGAGGCTGCTGATCTCTTTGAGGAAACCATCGAGACCTTATCTGCTAAGGTTGATCATCTTCAGGATGATAGGACTTCTCTGCGGTAGGTCCTTCTTCGGCTGAAGGAAGATAAGGACGCTCAAGCGGCTGAGGCGAACCGCTTGAAGGAGAAAGTCGATGCTTTGGAGACTGCCGGCCTCGAGCTCTTCTTTGATTTTTTGAAGGCTAATCCCCAGGCCAACTTCGACTACTTGGGCGATGCCAAGGACATGTACCTCGAGTACTGCGCGGCCCAAGTTGCCTATGGTGGGAAAGAGGTGGCTTCTTCATCTTACGACCAAGCTTCTGACCAGGCTGCTGATACTTCTCCTGCTCGAACAACAGATCCTCCTGCTCCAGTCGGCTCAGAAGAACCAAATCCAGAGCCTGGGACTCCAGCTTTTTGAACATTGATCTTTTCATCTCTCCTGTTTTTATATATATATATATATATATATATATTATATATGGCCATAAGGCCTTTAAGACATCATGACCGGCCAAGCGGTCTTTAAACTTGAAATTAATTTTCATTTTTTGGACAACGGGCTGACCGGGCAGCTTTTAATCTCGGTACTTTATGCTCTTGTTATCCTTAATGAATTTCATTCTCTGTTTATAATTGTAGTGCAATTGTGATTGTTTTATGTTTACCAGATGCTTTGTACAAGTATAGGTGCCCCCAAGTGACCGAGCAGAAGTATGACTCTGGGTCACTTGTCTTTCGCAAATATATTGCTTTTCTGTTCGGTGTTTTGGGTTCGACTGAACCTTTTGTACGCACTCTAGGTAAATTATAATCATGCTGATTTTTTCGACTCAATAGAATCGGAAATACTATCTTTATTCTTTTATTGATCGAAAATGTATTTGTTACCGTAGTAACTTACATCAGAGCTAGTGATCCAGTGGATCTTTTTAGCTTAACATGACATAAAACAAATAAGAAACTGTACTTTAAAGTGGTCTACCCGACCTGAGTACTTTTGTTTCTGAAGCCTTTGCACAGAGTCCGCCCAAGAGGCCATTCACTTATAGCGAATGTTCAATAGTACTTTAATGTGGTCTACCTGACCTGAGTACTTTGAAATGGTCTATTTGACCTAAGTACTTTGAAGTGGTCTACCCGACCTGAGTACTCATTGGTAGTATTTCCTTAAATGTTCTCCATTCCAGTATCGTGGTACTAAAATGAGTTGCATTTTTTCTTCATACTTACCAAGTTTGTATGCTCCGGAGTCGAGAACTTTGACCACCTGATAGGGTCCTTCCCAGTTGGGTCCTAGTACACCTGACGTGCTGTCTTTGGTGTTTAGGAATACCCTTCTTAGGACCATATCTCCCACAAAGAATTTCCGAGCTTTCACTTGTTTGTTGAAATACCGAGCTACTTTTTGTTGATGAGCTACCAACTTTAAGTTTGCAATTGCTCGTTTTTCTTCGATTTCATCAAGTGATTCTGCAAGGAGTATGTGATTGGTACCTTGATTGTACGTCAACCTTCTGTGGGATGGTGGTTCGAGTTTGACAGGCAGCATAGCTTCATAACCGTACGCCATTGAGAATTGTGTCTGACCGGTTACTATTTTTTCCGTTGTACGGTATGACCATAGAACTTCGGGGAGTTCTTCCGGCCAATTTCCTTTGACGTCTTCAAGCTTCTTCTTTAGTGTGTCCTTCAGGGTCTTGTTGACTGCTTCAACTTGACCATTTGCTTGTGGATGTGCCACTGCGGGGAAGCTTATGATGATGCCATGGTTCGCGCAGAATTCAGTGAAAGATTGACTGTCGAACTGCTTTTGGTTGTCCGAAACTATTTTTTACGATAGTCCGAACTGACATATGATGTTCTTCACTATAAAGTCTTGAACCTTCTTTGATGTGATAGTTCCGAGTGGTTCGGCTTCAGTCCACTTTGTAAAGTAGTCGACTGCTACCACTGCGTACTGCACTCTGCCTTTACCCTTAGGTAATTGTCCGATTAGGTTAATTCCCCAGATGGCAAAGGGCCACGGACTTTGCATTTGTGTCAGCTCGTTGGGCGGAGCTCTTGGTATCTTTGAAAATCTCTGGCATTTGTCACACTTCTTGACATAAGCTTTCGAATCTTCGATCATCGTCGGCCAGAAGTAGCCTTGCCTTCGAATTTTCTTTGATAAGCTCTGTCCGGCTGCATGATTGCCGCAGAATCTGTCGTGAACTTCATATAGAAGTTGTGCAGCTTCATTTGGTGTGACGCACCTGAGTAATGGCATCGAGAATCCTCTTCTGTACATGATCCCGTCTACGATGATGTACTGTGCTGCCTTTCTTCTCATTTTCTGAGCTTCATTTCGGTTATCTGGGAGTTTCCCAAAGTTGAGATAGGCTGCTATTGGCGTCATCCAGTTCGGAGACGTGTCTATCATTTCGATTTCTTTCGTGCCATTGATGTTAGGCTCTTCAAGAAACTGGATCGGGACCAGGTTCGCCTTGTCACTTATATTACTGCTCGCCAAACGGGCTAGTGCGTCTGCAGTTGCATTTTCCTCTCTTGGAATCTGCTTGAGGCTGTAGCTTTTGAATTGTGCGATCAAATCATGTATTTTGCTCAGATATGCTATCATTTTTTCTCCCTAAGCCTCGTATTCGCCAGATACATGATTAACCACTAGCTGTGAGTCATTGCAGATCTCGATGTGCTCGACTTTCATTTCCTTCGCTAGTTTGAGTCCAGCGATTAGGGCTTCGTATTCGGCCTCATTGTTGGAGGCTTTGAATCCGAATTTGACCGCTGCATGCAGGTGTTGCCCCCCAGGTGTGACAAGGGCAATTCCTGCGCCGGATAGCTGATTTGTGGCTGATCCATCCACGTGAAGCTTCTAGGTCGGCTTGTTTTCAGTGCTTTTCGGCTGTGGTGTTGGCTCGGGATCGCCTTCTGGGATGCTTTCAGTTTAACCTCCACAAAGTCGGCTAAGGCTTGGCCTTTGATAGCTGTTCGGGGTTAGAAGTTGATTTCGTACTGCCCCAATTGCACCGCCCACTTGAGTAATCGCCCAGAGGCATCTGGTTTTTGCAGTATTTGCCGTAGTGGTTGGTCGGTATATACCCGAACAGGATGAGCTTGAAAATAAGGTCTTAGCTTTCTTGTTGCTAAGATGAGGCAGTAGGCGAGCTTTTCTATCAACGGATATCGGCCTTCGGCCTCGATGAGTCTTTTACTGATGTAATAGACTGGATGTTGCACGCCATCTTCTTCTCTGATTAGTACGGCGCTTATGGCATGCTCCGTTACTACGAGTTGTGCGAGTTGTGCCTTTAGATCTTGAAAAGCTCTTTCACATTCCTCTGTCCATTCTATTTATTTAATAATCATAATTAATTATCAAATAAAATTCTCATTTATGTAATTAATTAATTTGACCATACAAAGTCTCTTAATTAACAAATTGACCACAATATCTCTTTTCTTCACAATTAAGCCCTTGCTTAGTGAAAATTCTTAAATAAGACATAGTCTAATTTTAGAATTATAATTGATTAATTAAAATCAATTAACTGAGTCTACAAGCAGTATTATCTCAACTAGTGAGGGGACCATGGGCCTATACAACCGAGCTTTCAATAAGTAAATCTAGAATTCACCAAGTAAATTCTCAACTTATTAATTCAGCCTTGCACCACTATAGATTTAGAATTGAATAGCACTCTCAATTATATAGAACGCTCTATATGTACCACGATATAGATACGTTATGATTATCTATTGTTACAATCCTAATAGTCAAGGATCCTCTATAGATGATCTACACTGAATAAGGATAAATTTACTGTTCTTTCCTTCAATGTATTTTATCCTTAAAACACTTAGCAACCTATAAATGATATTTCAGTAAACTAATATAATTACTGAAATGAGGTCTCAATCATTTATCTCTATTTAGCCAAGCTCGAAGGAAATTATCGTTTCACTTCTAAATACTTATAGAAGCTATAGATTCCATATCTATTATTAGCGCTCCCACTTAATTGAACTACCATGTTCCCAAAATGTAAGTATCCACCGGAACAAAAAGTTAGCTTCCACGAACATATCAAAGAACATAAATAATACAACTAAGTTGAACCTAACCATATCAGGATTAAGATCCATAGACCTAAAATCAACCATTGATATTGACTTAGAAAGATATAACGGTAAGTTTATGATATCTTGTCTAAGATCAATACTGGTCCCTTCCAATGTATACTCCATACATCCAATACTGGTAAACTTTTCCAATGCCCTAGAAAGGACATAACACTTATCCAAGGTGTAAGCATACCATGTCGCTTATTATCATGCCAGTCTAAATTCAGTAAAGTGACAAATCATGGGAATTAAACTTTTGAACATATAATTATTATTATATTCTACTGTGCTGACAACACTATAATCATGAATGAATATATACATATTGATATATGTTCTAGACTTAATAGAATTTACATTAAATATAATTATGAAATAAATCATGTGAACCATGCAACATAGAATAATTTCTGATCTTTATTAATTAGTAAATCTGATTATATTGAAATGGGTTTTATTTAGGGCACAAAATCTAACAATTTTAATAATGCTTTCCAATACTAAAGCTTAATCTGTCTTGCTCTCTCAAAAGATAGCTTTTAAAAAATTCTACTTTGCTGATTTTGTCCTTCCAAAGCAGTCCTTGATTATGGATGACTTTGAGCCTTTTTCTAGTAATGTGTCCCATCCTTCTATGCCACAAGCTGACATTTGCATTGTCACTATTGGTTACTAGAGATGCTTCACTTGCTACTATCTTGCCAATCAAATAATACGTCCTTTAATCACCACCATAGAACCCTTGCTAATCTTCATGATTCCTTATTTAATTTTATTTATGTACCCTGCATCATCAAGTGAGCCAACAAAATTTATATTCTTGGTCAGGTTTGCTACATACCTTAGATACTTTAAGATCCTAATGGTTTCGTCAAATATTTTGAAATGAATATTTCCAATGTATTTAACTGTACATGTATTGCTATCACTAAGAATTACTCTCCCACCATATGTTGTTCTGAATTCTTTTAGTAACTCTTTGTTGTACGCATGTGAAATGTGCAGCCTGAATCCAAGATTCAATGTTCATTTGGAGTTGATTGAGACTTGTGATTCAGTTTTTTTATTGAATTAATTTCAATAATCTTTCTTATATTTCTGATGTTGATTCCTGTTCTTGTTGAAGTAACAATCTCTTTTTTAATGTCCTACTTTTCTACATGTATAACATCCTTTTCTATCTTTGTTTGAACCTTTTGAGTATGATCTTCCTCTATTCTTTGAGTTGTTATTGATTCTTCTATTGTGATTGGTTCTTTGTGGTTATCTTTCCCTGGTGTAGTGTGCTTCTCCATTAGTTCTTGACAACTTCCTACTGTTCTTTCATAACATAGTCTTGGAGTAGATGGCACCAATGATTTCCTCCAGCACCAAAGTGTTCTTTGCATACAAAATGGTATCTTTGAATTGCTCATACTGTTGTGGCAATGAATTGAGAAGATAGATAGCTTGATCTTCTTCTTCAATCTTCACATTCAAGCTGAAAAAGATTAGATAAAAATTTTGTAAATTCGTTTTAGTTTTCACTAATCGATTTACCCTCATCCATTGTAAATCCATAGAATTTGTGTTTTAGAAAAACCCTGCTTAGTAGTGTTTTTGTCATGAAAGTCGATTCGAGTTTCTTCCACATGTCAGTAGTTGTTTCTTCTCAAACAACCATCCTCAAGATTTCATCTTCAAGGCTCATCACTATAGTGTTTATTGTCTTCTTCAGAATCTCTTCTTTCTTAGAGTCCTTTAATGTTGGAGACATTTTCTCTTCCCCTTTGAGAGCTTTATCCAGTCCCATGTTTCCAAGATGAGCTTTCATCTTTTCTCTCCAATGATAAAAGTTATTCTTGCCATTAAACTTTTCAATCTCCCTTTTGGTTGTGGTCATCTTTCTTGATCACTCTGTGATAAGTTCTTGATCTTTCTCGAGCAAGTGACTGAAGCCACAACTCAAACACCTTCTGAACTGTTTCTTGATCCTTTGATTTCGCAGATTGTTGTACGTGGTTAAGCACAATAAATTGAATAGCTTTGATACCAATTTATTTGGTTAAACAACAAACCTCAAGCAAAAACTTAGAATGAAATAATCAATAAAGAAACTCAAAACCGAAACTAGAAAAATATAAAGTGGAAAAATTAAAAGATGAATACTAGAATTTTAAGGAGGTTCGAATTTCCTTTACAAATGTAGAGAGCCTAATCCCCCTTTGAATTTCTTCCAAGGAATTCTTCTTCACTAAACAATGTCAAAAGAATTGGTACTATGTGGACAATTACAACTACAAGCAATATAAGTTGATCACTCTCCTTCTTCAAACCAGTAGAGAGTAGAGACCTTTAGGAAATCACCTTGAAGATCACCATCTTCCCTTCAATTTCGCTTCTCATTCTCTCACTAGGATATTTTAGACTCTCTCTCCCTCGATTACAAGTATTACATATGAAATTGCTTAGTTCTTACAATGCTTAGCCTTCAGTTTTGTCAAGCTTGTCATAATTGAGTTTTGCCATGTCTTCAAGCCTAGGGGAGTTAAGTGAGGACTATGTGTGAACATTTAAACAATTATTGTATAGATTATTATGGAGGCTTCGTAGTTTGATTTTGAGGGATTAATTTGATGGCCCTCTCTTAATTTTTTATTATATGCATGATTGAGGGTCTTGTCTGCTGAATAGGTAGGTGGATGGGTCTCTCACTGTAAATTTCGACCCTGCAATTGAGTGCCATTATATGAAATATGAAATATTCATTTCAGTGCTTTACAATGCAAAGCACAACTTGTTTGCATACACCAAATATTATTTTTTTTGTGTCCGACACACATTACAAGAAAAGAAAAAACATGTTTTATTAGGCAGTAGTACTATGTTTGTCAAGGAACGTTATGATGAGTTGATTAGCCAAGTGTGGTAGCTGTTCGTGCACAAAATGACATCCGTCTTCCAAGAATATAATATCCAGATCAGGCACAAGGCTCTTCAAGGTCCCACTCCTTATGTAGTCTTCCATCCCTGGAAATTTCATGCAATAGTCCTTTTCACCCATAATCAGTAATGCTGGAGCATTCACTTTCGGATCACTTACACCAATATCCACTGAAAAACGCCTGCACAAAATAAACAGAAAAATGTCACAAACAAATAATCATACATATATAATGTGTACTAGTCCTTTTGAAGAATTTTCTTGCCTGTATGGAATCTGCAAAGCATAACGAAAGCCCGATTTTTCATACAGGGAGGCATAGACTGAGAGGTCTTCTTCAGTGAACCAAGATGGTAGAGGAGTAGATGGATCAAACAAGTCCATTATTTCCTGGTTTTCATTAGCTATTGGAATCTCACTTCTTGAGAAGAGTGTGTAGATGTTTCTTATCACAGATTTCACATCGAAGCGCCCAAAATCTGCTTCTGCTCGACCCGGTACCTAATTAGTAATGACCAACTAATTCTAAGTAAAGATATAAGCGAACAATTGATGAAAACAGAGAACACAGAACAAAAGAGGTAGTTGTGTTAGTCATTGTTCATTTTTGACAACAAAAATGAAGAAATTACCTGCCATCTTGCAACATAGAAGCCTTCAGGAAGGAGATCATTTCGGATAGAATTTGTACCAGGAAGAATGTAAGGTAAACATAGTGTTACAACTCCTAATACTCTTTCTGGGTGTACTGCTGCTATTAAGTACGCCGGAATAGCTCCAAAATCTTTTCCCACTAAAAAAGCCTATTTTTTGTTTTTTTTTTCAACACAATTTAGTATCTATAAAATTAAAGGTGTGAAAAGTATATTTTTTATGAAAAAAAAAAAAGATAAACCTTGTTGATGGCGAGGGAATCCAATAGGCCAACGACATCATCTATAAGATCTTGGAATGTGGCTTTCTCAGGCTCTAGTGGCTGATCTGAGAGTCCATAGCCTCTGAAATCAAAGGCTATGGCACGGTAACCTTTGTTGGCCACTGCTATCATTTGGTGCCTCCATGTGTACCATATTTCTGGGAACCCATGTAAGAACACCACCACTTTTGGACCTGAATTTCGTATTAATTAACCAAAAAATTATTAGTGATCATAAACATTGGAAGACCCATTTAGACACTATAAAAGTACTTACCACATCCAATTTCGGCTACGTGGAGCTTTAGTCCTTTTACTTCCACATGCTTATGCTCAATGTTTTCCATGTGTATCTGTGTAAAGTTTCCAGAGCAGAGAAAGAAATAATGTGTTTTCTTTTGTTGCTTCTATGAATTGATTGTTATTTTTGTTTGTGAATGGTGAGGTGAGGTGGGTGTCTTTAAAGTTTTTGTGTCGTTGAATATAAACCCAAAATATATCAACACAACACAATCTTGATAGAATCAATTTTCGTCTTTTAGTGAATTATTTTATGAACAATGAATAATGCAAACGAGACAATAATTTAAGAAAAATGGTAAGGTGCTGTTTGGTTTGATATAATATAATATAGTAATGGTAATGTAATAGAATAAGAATGGTAATAAGAATTGATTACAATGTTTGGTTTGTAGTTGTAATAAACATTGTAATCATAATTATTGTGTTTGGTTTGGTATAAGAATATAATAAAATAAAATGTGTATTGACTAAGGTGGCGTTTGGTAACACTTTTTTAATCAGTTTTCTGTTTTTTAAAGTGGAAAAGTGAATATTTTTCAAAAGCATATTCTATAAAACTGTTTTTACTTTTCAATTTTATAATTAGAAATCAAAATTTTAAAAACAAAAAAAATCACTTTCAATATTTTTTTAAACAGTTTTTTTTCTTAATCAATTTTTTGGATTACAACCAAACTCGGACCCAAATCCCTTCTTCAGAGTCTTGGCGATGAACCCGGCTTCTGACCCGAACCCGAATCCAACCCCGAATCTTGACCCGACTTAAATAAAATCAAAAAATAAAAATAAAAATGAACTTTACAGAACACACTTCTGTTTTCTGTTTTTAAAATTGAAAAACAAAAGTGGTTACAGAACGCATTTTTGTTTTTTAAAAAGAAATTTTTTAAAAACAAGGATTTTACTTTCATTTTGTAATTAAAAAATTAAAAAATAAAAGTGTTACCAAACGGCACTTAAAATAACTTTATTACTTTTATTATAAAATTATAAAATATTTAAGAAAAAGAGTAATCTACACTTTGACTGTTTTTACTGTATTTTTATTAAAATATTATTTTTTTTTTCTTTGTAATGGAGTGTAATTGTAATGGGAATTACATTGGTTTTAGTATTAGTTTTGGTATGTAATCATCATTACAATACTCAATATTGTAATAAGCATTATATTGTAATGGATTACAAAAGTTAAAAGGGAAAAGCAAACAATATAATACATCTATTCATCATCATTACAATTACCATTACAATAAACCAAACATCATATGACTAGGAATTATGCACAGTTTTACTTGTTGATAGATGGGAAAAAAAACTACTATCCCAAATTATGTGTTCCATTCCTGTCACTTTAATAACAGCTTCTTCAATAGAATGCTATAAAATGGATGTTTACTACTAATATGAAGAAAAAAAATACCTAACAATCACATTTTCATATTTCCTTTTTTTATCATTAGTAATTTAATATATATTAAATAATAATATAATATTATTTTAATAATTTTTAAAGTGAAAATTACATGAAATATGGGATTTTGTAAAAAAGTTACAAAAATATGGCATTTATAGGTTTGCCACTCTTTTATGGCATTTTTTCATATTTAATACTTTTTATGGTATTTGATATGTCATATTATTATCCAAACCCATATTTCATGTTTTTGTTTCTAACTTAATTAGTTTTATTTTTTTTTAGTTTATTTTACATTTACATTTTAGGATTTTTTTTCAATTTGAAAAATTTACACCAAATACTAACTTTTTTTTTTCAAACATTACATTTATAATTTAAGTTGCTAACTTTTTTCTTTCTTCTCTCTCTAATTTTCTTTTTTATTTTTTTTTTCTAATTTTTCTTTGTGTCTCTTTTTTTTTTAATTTTTTTTCTCAAACTATATTATTTTCTCTTTTTATATATATAAATATACATAATTAGTATACATTTTTATATCTCATTTTTTTTTACAGATATTAAACTTGTTTTCTTTATTTAAACTACTATTTGTTTTTTTTTTTGTGTTAAAAACTAATTATTTTATTAAAAAAATCAGAAAAAAAAAAAAAAAAAAAAAAAAAAAAAAACCAGTTTCATCAACATCATCATGAAGAAAAAAAAATATAAAAAATCACAATCTAAAAAGAATACAAACTTTAAAAACTAGTTTCATCAACATTGAAAGAAACCAATAATTTCATTAAAAGAATAAAAAAAATAGTTTCATCAACAAGATAATGAAAAAAAAAATTACAATAAAAAAACGATACTAACTTTAAAAACCAGTTTCATCAATATTAAAAGAAACTAATTATTTCATTAAAAGAGGCAAAAAAAATAGTTTCATCAATAACATAATGAAAAATACATAACGCCTAATAACTAAACTTTTACAAACGATACTAAATTTAAAAACCAGTTTTGAACATATCAATTTTATATCAATACCTAATAACCAAATTTCTAACTTCATTTTTTATTTTGGCATTTAATTTGCTTGCTCAAAAAATAGAATTGATTTAAACATACATTATGTAGCAAATATAACAAAGAGAAAAAAAAAAATTAAAATCAAAGAGAAAAAAAGAAACAAAATGTAATAAAAATCATAAAAGAATAACAAAAAAAAAACAGTGGAATGTGAGAAACCAGTTAGTAAAACAACCAAAATAAAAACCAATTTCTTGAAATAATCAAATAAAAATTGAAACTTGAAACTCAATTATGAACAACAATAAAAAACGAGTTATGAAAACTGGTTACTTAAAATAAACCAGTTATGAAAATAATAAAATAATATGTGTATTTTAAAATAAAATAAAAATTGTTGTTCAAATATCATACAATAATAAAACTAGTTTTATACAAACTAAAAAAAATACAATAATATCATAAAAATAGAGCAACCTCATTATAGAACAGTTAAAACCTATGAAACCAGTTTCGACCTGTGAAACCAATTTTGACGCTATAAAATATCATAACAAAATATAAATGTTAATTATAAAGTTAACTGAAACCAGTTTCATCAGACAATCAAATAAAAAAAATACACTCACACAAAAATTCAAAAAAAAAAAAAATACTAATCACAAATGTAATCAATACAACACACCATGCATACCAATATTAAAAACAAAATATAAGTGTAAGTTTCGAACCTAGAAACAAAATAATAAAAAAGTAACTTAAAATAAAAATTTTGTAATAACATAATGAAACTATTTTTTTTATTCTTTTAATGAAATTATTAATTTCTTTCAATGTTGATGAAACTGATTTTTAAAGTTTGTATTATTTTTAGATTATATTTTTTTATATTGGCTCTTTTTTCATGATGATGTTGATGAAACTGGTTTTTTTTTTCTGCTGCTTTTAATGAAATAATTAGTTTTTAACAAAAAAACAAAGAAAAAAAAAACAAACAGCAGTTTAAATAAAAAAAAAAAGTTTAATTTCTGTAAAAAAATACAACATCTACAGTTGAGATTATTTTTATTTATTTATTTTAGTGTTTTATTTTTTAAAAAAAAATAAAAAGAAACACAAATTTAAAGTTTTTTATGGCATTCCTCATGATTTTTTCCCATATTTGTAAGTTTTTTTTTTAAAAAAATGTCATATTTAGGGTAATTAAGTTCTTATGCCATATATATCAAAACATATCTTCATTTTCCCATATTTTTGTATCATTGTCTTTCACATTTTTTTAATTCAATTTTCAATATTAACTTTGTTAGTTCCAATTCTCCATCTCTCTTCTTATAACTAATTATTTCGTCACTAAATAGTATATTAAAAAAAATAAGCTAATTAGGATTTTTGTTTCATGAACTTTAATATGTACTAAATCATGCCCCTTGAACTTTTAAGGTCGTTAAAAATGCTCCCTGAACTATTGAGATTGTTAGATTTAAGGATTTTTGTCTAATTTCATTTAACTTTACTATTTCAATGATTGTTTATGTACTAACCATGATCCTCAGACTTTGATATCTACCAAATCATGCCGCTCGAACTTTGACATGTACTAAATTATGTCCCCTGAATTTTCATCCATGTTAGACTTTTTTACTAAAATTGGAAAAAAGTCCTTAAATCCAACAATCTCAGTTCAGGGGGCATTTTTAATGACCTTAAAAGTTCAGGGGACATGATTTGGTACATATCAAAGTTCAGAGGACAAAAATCCTTATTAGCCAAAAAAAAAAATATATGAAAAGAAAAGTGAGAGAAATTTTCTTATAATTTTACTACTGTAAAAATTACACACTAAAATAATAAAAATAAATTTCAATTTATAGATTCTCTAAAAAAGTAAAATGTAAAATATAAAAATAAATTAAAATTACAAAAAAATGATGATGATGATAATAATAATAATAATAATAATAATAATAATAATAATAATAATAATAATAATAATAATAATAATAATAATAATAATAATAATAATAATAATAATAATAATAATAATAATAATAAATGGTTTAAGTTAGAAAGAGTTATTATTATTATATATATGGGATATTTGCAGCATAAATACCATACGTTTTCGGTTTTATACATTTAAATAACACATGTTTTTTTTCGACGGATTAAATACCTTAAGTTATATTTCCGTTACTTCTGTCACTACTTTTTTATTAAAGGACATTTTACATAAATGTATTCATTTTCTTAATTAATTACAAAAAATGTACAAAAAAAATTAATTGTTACAATGTACACATTTAAAAACATTTTTACATAAAATCATACAAATTCTTAATTTAATTATATTGGATGTATTAATGTGAATGATTACCATAATTAGATTTTTATTCTTTTTATAACTATTTTTATGGCTAATTTGTATTATATTAATGAGTAAGCTTTCAAAATAATCAAATTTATATGTTAATAATTACAAACCATAATTAATATAAGGATATTACTAATAAATAATAAAATTTGTATTAGGCATACAAATCACATCTATAATCCATCTTAATAATTGCATGGTATATTTTTCAAAATCAATACATATATAATCATGATTATTCTAAATATTTAATTAATTTTATGAAATTGTTTATTTTTTTTTAATAAACATGTGATTTATCAAATAATAAAGATAAATATATTGGTAAAAAAATATAGATTAATTATAAATATAAAATATATTTATAACTAATAAAAATATACGTTTTTTTTTACTTAATTTTAAATAAATATAGATTTAAATTATTAATACATTATTGTTTATTATTTTTATTAAATATTTTGTAAAAATAAATATATATATAGTTATAATAAATTATAGTAACATGGATAATAAATATTTATACTATACAAAAAAATAGTATATTTATTATATTAAACTGTTTATTATTTATTTAATTTTATTTTTTGAACATATGCGTTTTTTTCTACTTAATTTTAAATAAACATAGATATAAATTATTAATACATTATTGTTTATTATTTTTATTAAATATTTTGTTAAAATAAACATATATTTATAATAAATTATAGTAAAATGGATAATAAACATTTATACTATACATAAAAAATAGTATATTTATTATATTAAACTGTTTATTATTTATTTTATTTTATTTTTAAACATATTTATTTATTCTTTATAAAACAACTTATATATATAATAAATCGTATATTTTATAATAAATACATTGTAAATAAACATAATATATAATAAATCACACTAAAATAAATCATAAACATTTATATTATAATAACAAAAACTGTTTAGCATGTTTCTTGTGTAAAAGTGTTTATATTTTTTTTTCTAAATAAACATGTTATATTATTATTAAAAAAAAAATTAAAACATTACTATAATAAACATAGTACATTATTATATTTATAATTATAAATTATAATAATTTAAACAATAATAATGATATTATTATAAATAAAATATTTTATTAATATAATAAATTTATATAATTTTATTCTTTTAATTAAATTACTACAATTAGTCTTCTTCTTAAATTTCATTTTTTTCATCATGTTCTTCTTCCATACATATATTAGTAACTATTATAAGTATCAAATCAATAATCATAAACAATAAAATTTAAAGTCACATGTTATAATGACTACACAGCTCCTTAATCTATAATTTACATTTAAAGAATATTATGAATGCATATATATTTATAGTAAGTTTACTAAATATTATATTGAATGATTTAAATATTAGTAAATATGTTATTAAAATGTATGAGTTTTTATAATTAAGTTTTTTTTACACATTTTTTGTAATATATTAATTTTTGTTGTACATTAATGAAAAAACCCCTTTATTAAATTCTATTCAAACATAGGAGTATTTGCGGTATAAATACATGATCTTTTAGATTTTATACAGTTTTATACCACATGTTTTTTCTTCTGGCAGATTAAATACTTAAAGTTACATTTACATTACCTTCATCACTACAAGTCTCTTAGATCTTATTATAAGGAATTTTTTCAATATTATACCTAAAATTGATTTTATTTACAAAAATACATTCAACAAATTTATTTGCAGAAATACAAAGAAACTAGGAAAGATATAACTACAAATAGCATTTTTTATATCTCTAAAAAAAAGAATTTTTCATATTTTTATTAATTAAATAAATATTATTTAATTTTTTTTTAACTTTAAAATTATTTAATAACTTTTTTTATTGAATAATACTTATAGTAAAAAATTACATTTTTTATGTTCTAATTACAGTTTAATAAATTTTAAAATTATTTAATAATTTTTTATTGAGAATATATTAGTGGAGTACTAATATGTTGACAAGTGTCAACTTAGTCTATTTTAATAGAATTAAAAGAATTGATAATGAAAAAAGTAGGGTAAACGTAACTTTAGGTATTTAATATACTAAAAGAAAAAACATGTGGTATCTAAATGTATAAAATCTAAAACATCAAGTATTTATACCGTAAATACTCCTATGTTTGAATAGAATTTAACAGAAAAGTAGTGACGGAAGTAACGAAAATATAACTTAAAGTATTTAATCCGTCGAAAAAAAACATACGGTATTTAAGTGTATAAAATAAAAAACGTATATCCCTATATATATTATTATTATTCTTATTACTCATTTGATGGTTGCTTTTTGATGTAATATGTCATTTTGATGAGCAGGTACAGTGAAAGGGGATGGGTTTGGCGTGAGGAGAGGAGAAGGCAGCAGCAGAGGCCCACGTGGGCTGAAGAGAAATGAGAGGGAGAAGCTAGGAAAGCAGATCCAATTAGGTGACTCCATGTGGCAGGCACTGCTGGAGCAAAGAAAGGCCACACAGGCGTTGACTGGGACGGGTTGGACTAATAGAATGGTGCCGTTTGGAGCTGACGGGGCAGGCAGACCCACTGGGCGGCTGGGCTTGGAGAAGAGATTGGATTGGGCCTTGCATTGGGATCTTTTTTCTTTGTAGAAATCACACGATATAAATAAATAACGGGGAAATTTACAAAAATATTGTTTTTTTACCAAATGTTTTCAGAAATACTGGGACACGGCAAACTTTATATTTTTGCTATCCAAGCCCATTTTTATTTCTTTTATACTGCACATGCCTAATATATTTACTTTTATACTGTAAACAGTAACAAAACACAAACGGCACCTCTCCTTCGTGGTTGGGGACGGACAAATCAACACCAGAATCATAGAAACACCAGGGAAAAACCATAAAATCTGGCAAAGAGAAAAAATTACTAATTCAACAACTAATTACTGTTTTGTAGTGTTATTTTACTGTTGTTTTAATATGAAAAAAAGGTCACGTAAATGAAATATTGTGAAAAATGACAGGACATGGAATCTATACCAGTTCTCATAAAAAGCAATGGACAATGGGAAAAAGAACATAATTATTTCAAGAGAATGTGACAATGCTCGAAAACAACACAACAACAACAGAATCTTACACATTGGAACATCAATTAGAAGAAGGAGGAGAGTCAAAAACAAGAGAATTTGAAAACGACAAATTCGACATAGTTGACTATGCGAAGCTGGTTGCTTAAAAAAATGGTAGAAAAACTTAAAAACAACAATAAAAAACTAGATCCAAAAATTGACATCAACAACGCGAAGCTAATAACAGGCAAACACCACCAGAAGTTGAAAAAGGTCAGACATACGAAGACAAGGAAACACTGAAGAAAGTTTAAAGCTACTACGCAATCAAAAACAACTTCCAATACAATTTTTGAAAACATATTTAATTGGGTTTCAATAAGAATTTTTTTAATATCTTCAATAACAGAGTAATAACCAGAGTTTATAACTCTGGAATGGTAGTATTCCGATCGAGTGTACTTGGATTTTCAATCCTATAAAAAATATAAGAAAACACTACTAAAACAACACAAACAAAATAAAGAACATAAAAACAAGCATAAAAAAACTCTGGAATGGTAGTATTCCGATCGAGTGTACTTAGATTCCCAATCCTATAAAAAAACATAAGAAAACACTACTAAAACAAAACTAAAACAAAAAAAAAATAATAAAAAATAATAAAGAACATCAAAAACAAGCATAAAAAAACATTAAAACTAAAATAAAGAAATGACACACCTCAACAACCCTTTTCCCAATTATGTCTTCAAACAGATCAGTTGATTGAACAATCTTCACTTGATATTTACCCTTTCCCTAAGAGTTAACAAAATAAAACCAAAACAACAACGAGACATAGAGTCAAACAAACATAAAACTATAAAATAGGACTAACAAAAAAAACATGCAAAAAAAAAAAAAAAAAGAAATAGGTTACATAATCAACTTGAAAAAAACCCTAAGACAACACAAGATCAATAGAAAAAAACTTTATCAGATTTGGGAGGCTTTGGAACTTTGGCTCAAACTTAAAATCAAAGTCGGAGTTCTCCAACACAGATTGAGGGTATTTTGATTTAGTGTTCTTTGAAGTACCAGAACCTAATTTTCTTTTAGCAAGAACTGTGAAAGTATGGTTAGGGAGATTATCTTTCAAACTCTTCTTGTCCATTGATGCTCGGGTTTTAAAAATTAAAGAAAAAAATGAAAACAAGATGAAGAAGAAGAACTGGACAAAGAAATCAAATAAAGTGAGAGAACAAAAAAAGATGAAGAAGAGAGTGAGAGAGAGAGAGAGAGAGAGAGAGAGAGAGAGAGAGAGAGAGAGAGAGAGAGAGAGAGAGAGAGAGAGAGAGAGAGAGAGAGAGAGAGAGAGAGAGAGAGAGAGAGAGAGAGAGAGAGAGAGAGAGAGAGAGAGAGAGAGAGAGAGAGAGAGAGAGAGAGAGAGAGTTTTTGATGAAGAAGAAAGTGATAGATTTTGATACAAAAAAAAAAAACCACTCAAAGATGAAGATGAATAAAGAGAGAGAATAATGAAAAGTAATATTAAATAGTGTAGGTGATATACTTATCATCAAAATTAAATTAAAAAGAGAACAAAAATGTTGTCACAGATGTGACAATACCAAGTAAAATCAAACTTTTAAAATAACTTAAAATTAAAAAAAAAAAAAAAAAACAAGAAGAAGAAAATTAATAGAGGAGAGAGATGAATAGTTTAAGAATAAAGCTGATAATGAAAAAAATATAAGATAAAAGAAATGAAGAAATGAAAAATGTGAGGTAACATGTGTATTGTGATAAAGAAAAAAAATTGAAAACCGTGCCAAGTGACAAGACAATATAAAACAATTTTTTTTAAAAAAATCAGTATAATATAATATAATTTTTCATCATCAATTTTAATTAAAGAAAAATTAAAAAAAAAAAAAAGAAATTTGACATAACATAAATCAAATCATAATTTTATATTATCTAAATATAATATAATTTTAGTTAAAAAAAAGCTATCATTAAAGTACAACACAAAGTCGCATCATATTTATTACACTTAAAAAAATTAATAAAATTTGATTAATATGTGAAGTAGATATTTGTTACACGGCTGTATAAAAAAAACAGTATAAAAGTAAATATTACCGTGTAATAGTAAAAAAGAAAGAAAATGGGAAAAAAACATTATGAGGTGTAAATTTCCCTAAATAATACGGTGAGGTTATAAATTTTTTTAATTTTTTTTTACATTTATATAGAATTTTTTATGCCAGAAATCCTATATTTTTAAAACAATAATAATTTCTCTGGAAAAGTCACTGAAAAAGTTGTTGGAAAAGTTAGTGTCACCGAAAAAATCACTGTCGCCAGAAAAGTAACAAAAAAAATCACCGTCACTGAAAAAAGTCACTGGAAAAGTCACTAAAAAAGTTACGAAAAGTAGATGTCTCAGATATAAACAAAAATAACTTGTTCCATAACATAATGAATAAAAATAAATAATACAAAATAACTCAAACCGGTTATAATTGAAATATAACTGGTTCTGTAACATAATGAATAAAAATAAATAACACAAAATAACTCAAACAAATTATAATTAAAATGGAACCGGTGCTACAACAGTGTTATAATGAATAAAAATAAATAATACGAAATAACTTAAACTGATTATTACTAAAATAAAACTGATTATATAACATAATGAATGAGTAGTTTTTGGGGTATATATGGTATGAGTGTAATTATTTGGTGGGTTGGAGCATGTTGAATAAATGTTTTTCTTTGAGTTATTTTATTAAACTGATTTTTTTCTGTGAATTTTTATCTTAGTTCACTACTACAAATATCATAATTCGCGACAGTCCTTAAAACGATTTTTTTCGAGGACTGTCGCTAAAAAAATTAAGTAACTATTTAAAATTATCGGGAAAAATTTAGTATTCCCGACGACTTAAAATCGTAGTAAACAAAATAGGCGACATTTATTAATAAAATGCAAATTTTTAGGAGAGCCTTATCCCTGGCGGTTGAAAACCGTTCGGTATAGTATAAGTGACGATTTTAAATCGTCGGGGTATAGTATAGACGACAGTTTAAACCGTCGCCTATACTATACGAGACGGTTTTCAACCGTCGGGTATACGGGCCCATTAAAAAATCGTCACCTACTTCTCGTCATATTTCCCACGTGTCCACCTACTTTTTTTTTATTTCCCACATGTCCACCTATTTTTTCTCCATTCCCCACACCCTAAAACAAAAATCTTAACTCTCCAAAACCCCACCCACGCCTCCGCACCATCGTCCTCCTCTCTCGTCGTCTTCCTCCCTCTCTCGATCTCCCTTTCTTCTCGTTTCTCTCGTTCATCGATCTCCATCCACCCCTTCTCCCGTCGGTCTCCCTCTCCTCTTCGTCGCATATGTCGGACCACCAGCACCTCCCGTCCGTCTCCCTCTCTCTTTTTCTCTCTCTTCGAGCTCGGTATAAATACATTTATTTATTTATATACTTTTTTATTTATTATATATTTATTTTGTTATTGTATAAATTTAATGTGTTTTAAAGTTAGTTGTTATTATAATAAAATTAATTAGTTGTTTTATTTTGATTTAGGTAAACTTATAAAACTAATGCAGGAAAAAAAAATAGGGGAAAATACAGCAGAAAAATTTGTATTTTTTTTTTTTTACATTCCCGACGGTTTAAAACCGTCGCCTATACCTTATTATAGGTCACCTATACCCTGTTATAGGCAACGGTTTTAAACCATCGGGAAGTCTACATTAGCAACGGTTATTAACCGTCGTCTATTTTTTCCGTTTTGCGATAGTCGTATAGTCGACGGTTGTAGAAACCGACGGAAATACTTTAAACGATTATTTAAAAAACGTCAGGAAAAACTATTTTTGTAGTAGTAGTTGCTTTACGAAACCAATTTTTTTGTCTCAAATTTTTAACTAGTTGATAAATATAACTAGTTTTTGTTGGGTTTTGTGCCCTAAATAAAACCCATTTCAATATAATCAGATTTACTAGTTAATAAAGATCAGAAATAACATTTTATGTTGCATGGTCACATGATTTATTTAATGATTATAAATTCTATTAAGTCCAGAACATATGTATTTGTTAATGATTATAGTGTTGTCAGCACAGTGGAATATAATCTTGATTATATGTTCGAAAGTTTAATTTCCTGATTTGTCAGTTCACTAGATTTAGACTGGCATGATCAGCGATAGGTATGCTTACACCTTGGATAAGTGTTATGTCCTTTCCAAGGCATTGGCAAAGTTTACCAGTATCGGATGTATGGAGTATACATCAGAAGGGACCGATATTGAACTATGATTAGATATGTTAAATTTACCGTAATATCTATTCAATTCAATATCACCTAGTTGATCCTAGATCAAATGATCTTAATCCTGACATGGTTAGGTTCGACCTCAAGAGTATTATACATGTTCTTTGATTTGTTAGTTAAGCCTACTTTTGGGTCAGGGTGATACGTACATTTTGGGAACATGGTAGTGCAATTGAGTGGGAGCTCTAATCATAGATATGGAATCTATAGCTTCTACAGGTATTTAGAAGTGAAACGATGATTTCCTTCGAGCTTGGCTAAACAGAGATAAATGGTTGAGTACTCATTTCACTTCGCTGAAATATCATTTATACGGAGCTAAGTGTTTTAAGGATAAAATACATTGAAGGGTGTAACGGTAATTTAGTCCCTATACAATGTAGATCATCTATAGAGGATCATTGATCAAATTAGGATTATAACAATGGATAATTTATAGCGTATCTATATCGTGGAACATATAGAAATCATCTATAGAGGATCATTGATCAAATTAGGATTATAACAATGGATAATTTATAGCGTATCTATATCGTGAAACATATAGAGCATTCTATATGACTAAGAGTGCAATTCCAAGTTCTATGCGTGGATGCAACAAGGAATTAATAAGTCAGTAGATTTACTTGGTAAATTCTTGATCTGCTTATTGGAAGCTCGGTTATATAGGCCCATGGTCCCCATACTAGTTGAGACCATACTGCTTGTAAGACTCAGTTAATTGATTTTGATTAATCAATTACAATTCTAAAATTATACTATGTTTAGTTTATGAATTTTCACTAAGCAAGGGCAAAATTGTGAAGAAAAGAGATTCTAGGTATTATTTATTAATTAAGAGACTTTATATGTGTAATTAATAAATATATTAAATGACAATATTATTTAATAATTAGTTTTAGTTATTAAATAGTTGGAATTAGTATTTAAATGGTTGAATTTGAAATTTGGCATTTTTGAGAAAATGAGATGTAAAAATGATAAAACAGCAAAATTGCATAAGTGGGGCCCAATATCTAAAGCCCATGCCGACCACTAGTGTAGGCTTTTATCATTTATTTTTTTATTATTTTAATGCTAAATAATTCTAACCTAAACCTAGGTGGTTACCTATAAATAGATAGTGATGGCTCACACTTAACAGTTTGATAAAATTTCGCTTTCAGAAATTTTCCTGAGCCTTCTTTCTCTATAGGCCGAAACCACCTTCCCTCTCTTTTCTTCTTCAAATTTTTTCAGCCTTGAGTGATAGAGTGAGTGCCCACACACATCAAGTGGTATCTCAATCATAGTGTGGAAGATCGTGAAGAATCCAATCAACAAGAAGGAGAATCAGACTCAAGAAGGAGAGAAAGAGATCCAGGTTCAGATCTTGATAATGCTTTGCTACAGAAAGGAATCAAGGGCTAGAGATCTGAACGGAAGGAGTCATTATATTCTGCTGCACCCAATGTAAGGTTTTCTTAAACCTTATATGTGTTTATTTCATTGTTTTAGAAATTCATATTAGGATGTTAATGAAACATACTTGTTAGTAAATCTAGATCCTGATAAAATATTTCCAACAGTTTCTTTATATTATATTTGAGTTATTGTGTGTTATTATTGTATGTTTATTTATTTTATTATAAAACTAATTCTTTTTATATTTATACCTCAATATTTTTTAGAATTAATCCCCATTTTTTTTAAAAAAAAAATTATAATCAATTTTATGAGGTATTATGTGTTATGATGTATTTTGTTATGGAACTAGTTTTATTTTTAATTTATGTTTCAGTATTTTAGGAACTGATTTACTCTTTATTTTTTAATTATAATCAGTTTGAGTTATTGTTTGTTACTTGTTTGTATTCATTATGTTATATAACCGGTTCTATTTTAGTTATAACCGGTTTGAGTTATTTCATGTTATTTGTTTTATTCATTATAATATTATTATAGAACCGATTCTATTTTAATTATAACTGATTTGAGTTATTTTGTATTATTTGTTACAAAACCGATTATACTTCAAATATAACCGGTTTGACTTATTTTTTTTATTCGTTATGTTATAGAACCGGTTCTATTTTTTGTTTATATTTGAGACATTTACTTCTAGTGACTTTTTTCGGCGACGGTGACTTTTCTGGCGATTAATCTGGCGACAGTGACTTTTCCAGCAATTTTTCCCGCGACTTTCCCAGTGATTTTTCTAGCACCGACGAGACGACTTTTTCGGCGCCGATGACTTTTCCGGTAAACCTTATTATTACAAGTTTTATTAAATTTATTTATTACTTTTTTTTTTCCATATTTTAAACTTTAATTATTTTTTAATCTCATATTTTTTTACATTATTTATTTATGCCATAAAAAAATAAAGTCTTTTATATTTTCTCATATTTATGAAAAAACGCATTCCTCCTTCCCTTTGCTTTCTCATTTTTCTTTAGACTTGCTTCTTTCAATTTTACTACTTTTATTTCTTTCTTATCTTTTCTTTCGCTTACTCAACAAAAATACACTTTAATTTTTACAAAATAATAATAAATTAAATCTAAATAAAATATTTTCAACACAAATATATATCCCATTAATTCTATAAAAATATTAAATTGAACTTAATTTATTTTAAACTTTAAGGTCAAGAAATATATTTTTCTACCATTAATCAATATAGATTTCAATGACACATGCATGTAGTAATTATTTTTTATTTTTTTTGACGTAATTTTTTGCCAACTACTCCAAGAAGTTCATAAAAAATATAAACGACTGAGCTAAGATATTCGATTTCAAAAATAAACCGTAAAGAAAGAAGAACACCAGGATTTATAGTAGTTCATTCTCTATATCGCGATGATAACAGAAACGTCTACTTTGAGCTTTATTATTTAAACTCAAGCATGCCATAGTTACGTTCTCAAAAGAATAAGTAAATTACAAAGAGATTTCTAAGTGAAATCTAATAAGGATAGTGTCTGTATATAAATTTTAGAAAATAATCACCAAACTATCCTCAATTATAGTGTGTGAAATCAAAGTTCATGGGAACATAGACCAAAGATACGAAAAAAGGTATTATAGTGTTTGACTATGGTATCATATCTTTCTACTTGTTGGGAAATAAACATAGATCAATATGGTGATTATGGAGACTTTTAGGTTTCTTTGTGTAGCTCAAAGAAATGTGTGAGAAAAGAGATTTAGAGCATCTTTTTCTTTAGTCTCATCCTTTAGTTTATATCGACCTAGGAATGGATGAGTTTTTTTAATGACAACTTGAGCATTTACTTCGTACCTTGATTCTCTTCTTGAATCAAGGTAATAAATTACGTAATAAATATCTTTTGGAAGTGTATCTTAAAATATAAGTCTAATACGTGTCGGTGAGCTTCTCCTTTTCGAGGATAAGGATTTGGGCGAGCAAAAGACCATGGGAAGTGGTAGTGCTCACTCATGATGTATATGGGGGATTTTGTCCACTAGGATAGTAGCACAATTCACGTGTCAACTCTATGTGGCTCCCCTTTGGTGAAACTTCGAGGAAACCTTTCATTTCATGAGTCGAAACAAGCAATCTGTCTTGTAATCTAATTTTGAGGCTGAAAACGTCAAAATTGTGATATGAACGATACAAACTCAGTTCCGGCTTGGAAAGAGCTTTCCAATGCAACTTGAACCACATCATTTGGATAAGAATTAAATGAGTTATGACTATTTTACTAAAAGGATACGAGTGTAGTAAGAGAATTCCCGCTCCTTTCGAGCAGTGCCATCTTTTTTGGACAAAAAGAAGGTGTTGCTTGCCTTTACTTGTTCTTAAACTCATTGGGTTGTGTTTTGACTTTTTTTTTGGTGATCCATATTTTATTCGTTTGGGCCTCAAAAACTTGTGAAAGGATATGGGAGCAATACCATCTTTTAAGCCGAAAGATGGACTCTTACCACTATTTGTTAGTTTTTCTCACTTACTTCATGTGTTTTGATGTTAGAAAAATACATTTGACCAACTTCTTCCTTCTTTTTCTTATTTTGGAAAAAATACCATCTTTTTGGCCAAAAATTGCCCAAAGTAGTCCATCACCCTTTGGTGGTGTTTCTCATTTTGGAGCAGTGTCTTATTGTTAGAAAAATATATTTGACAAGCTTCTTCCCTCTATTTATCTTTTCGGGAACAATACCATATTTTTGGCTAAAAAGTTAACATTGCTAGCTAGCGTAGCATATCATTCCACCTTTGAGTGGCTCTTTTCATTGGTTTTATGTCTTGAGGTTGGAAAAACACAATTTCTCAAGCTCCTCTTTGCCATTCATCTTGGGCGAGCAACCAAAAAGATGGCAATGCTCGCCCAACACTATTAAGAGGGTGTTCTTGTGCCATTTTAACTCTTTGTTAAACTCTTGATCTTCTTGTATCCCAATGAGTCGAGTTCTTGTTGAATTTCTCATCGGATTAGAGTTTCGCATGAAAATCCTACTTCAAATTCATGAAACCCTAGGTTTCGGAATCCTACGGTGCAAGCATGGTCTGCTCACATCGCCTTCTTAGTGTACCATGGGACACTCAAATAGGGTACTATGCAGTCATGAGTCGAGTCCTAACCCCGTTTGGTCCCTTTGAGTCTTGGTCAAGGTTTCAAAATTTGACTTTCTTAACCTCTCAAAAATCGAGTATAATTTTATTTTTAAAATGGATAACAACTTTGTTTTAAGTTCTTCTATTTATATTTTTAATTTTTAGAGTAAGTTTTATTATTATTTTTTTAACAAAATGATGATGTGGATGAATGAGAAATGGATACGTGGTTTCATTCCATGATGGGACAATACTGGTAGTTAAGTGAGAAAAAGGAAGAACACTTTAAAAGTGAGTTTTATTTATATCTCATAAAATTATAAGGGATTTTTTCAAAACTATACATAAATTATAAAATAATTACAAAAATACCTTAATGAATCTCATTTACAATAATACCTTGCCACATCATTAAAATTTGCCTTAATTACAAACTAATATGCCTCAAATGTAAATAATTTCGAAATTCTGCTTTTTTTCTTATTTTTCTGTCTTTGAAAAGTAACTTTTTGGTTACTTATGATACTAATAAAAAACTAATAAGTTACTTTTTTCATAAAATCAATTATATATTATATAATTTGTGTTTGAGATACATTTTAGTTACCTCCAAAACTTATTTGTATAAATCTTAATAATCAATTAATTATTTTTAAGTTATATTAATATATTTGAGTATTCTTCCAGTTTATTTTTAGATTAGTTATTTTTAAAACTATATGTTTATTTTTTTAACAACATTTATGTTACCTTCAATCTTATTTAAGAAACTAATGTGTTACAATAAAGTAAAATAAATCACATAATTTATTGTAAATTTTTTAGACATCTAAACTAGTAACCAATTAGTTATTTTAAAGTTTATTATGATATCTTAGTATTACTTAAGATATATTTTTGTAACCTTAGTTTATTGTAAAAATTAATTTGTTATCATATAATAAATTTTAAATATGAATATAATAAAGTATATTTTAATAACTAATTTAGTTTGCATATTAAATTTTATTTAATTGTAAAATTAAGTTACTTTTTGGTAGCTAAATGAAAAGGAAAAAAAAAATTACTCTTGATGAATGTAGTCATTTAAAAAAAAAAAAAGAATGGAGAGAGAAATAATAAAGCAACATTTACACTAAAAAAAGAAAGTAACATTTAATAAATAAATAAGATGCTGAATTAAATAAACCACAGAAATGTATTCCTTTTCTAGGCACTCGATAATTAATACGGCATTTGAGTTATTACAAACAAATACAAAGTAAAAAAAATAGATTTCAATAAATACGGTAAAAGACAAATACTAACATTTATAAATAAATCAATCACGTTATTATTGTTAATTAATTGTAAAAAACGACTCCACATGTAAATTTCCCAAATTATAACTACACCATAATATTAAAAAAAAATTAATTAATTTTTAAAAATCACTCTTTAACATTTTTAATTTTTTATGTTATTTTGTGTTAATTTTAATATTTACTTAAATTTTTTTATATATATTTAAAAAGTACTTTTTTTAAAAAAATTTTTTAATAAAATTTCATCACTTTTTATTTTATTTTCTTAATATTTAAAGTATATTTTTAATTTTCATGTTACATGTATATTATTTTAAGAATATCATAAAGAAAAGAAATTAATATAAACTAAAGATATATATTTCATATAAAATAATTTGTTTTTAAAATTAAGTCTCTTTATAAAATTTTACCATGCAAATAAAAAGGATAAAGACTATTTTGAATCCTGCATTTTACAAAAGTTATTAATTAGATTTGTTAAATGATAAAATAGATCTTATATTTTCTAAAATAGTAAAAATAGGACCCTAAGCTCAATTTTATTTTTTAATATACCAACTTTAAGACAATTTCTAACACGAACAGATACAGAAAATGTAACTAGTTTTGTCATAATATTTCTAGATCATATTATTATTAAATTTTATTTTGACAAAAAATCAGTTCAAAGTTTTATTTGTACAATTTAAAAAAATATAGAATCTATTTTGTCATTTAATAAAACAGAAAGTCCAATTAATAACTTTTGCAAAACACAAGTCATTATTTTCCTAAATAAAAATCCCAATCCTTACATTTGAGCAAATAGATGATTTTGCTGTAAATAGATAACCATAGTAAAAAAAATATTACAAAATGGTAACATATGTACTGGTTTTCTTGATACAGTGAGAGTTATGATATTGGGCTTTATTCCACCCAATTCCAGTAGAAGTAGTCTTGTAGTACTAAAGAATATTTTATTATTAAACTCAAGACATATCAATATCAAATAGCTATGCAGATACACTCTTAAATACATCAAGACTGGAATCATACATCATCACAAAAGGAGTCCCACTTGATAGTTGGTACTGTAAACTGATTGATATGGTAGCAGAGGTTTTGTTCTGTTATAGCAGGCTTTCATATATGGAAATCTATCCAGTCCTTGCACAGATTCACCATAATATCTCACAAATTGTATCTTTACTTGTGACAATATCACCAACGATCTCAAAAATTAGAAAATATATATGGACAATATCCCCTATCATTCTCTTCAGCCAGATATATTGAAAACACAGGGGCCTCCCTCATACAACTGAAATTCTTCGAATTCCAAACTAGTCATTGTTTCTGAACAAGATGCTCAACATCTCCTAATTCCACTTCACTTCCTTGAAACTCGTACTTTTCCTGAAAAAGCAGCTCAATCTGCTCTAATGATTTCCCTTTGGTTTCTGGGACAAGGGTGTGGACAAACACAACAGAAAGAGCGGAAATAGCAGAGAAGATAAAGAATGTCCCTCCAATTGAAATGGCCCTGGAAACAGAAAGGAAGGACATGGCAACAATCCCACTGCTCACTCTATTTCCAACTGCTCCAAGGGCGGAGGCTTGAGCTCGTAGCTTTAGAGGAAAGATTTCGGATGTTAAAACCCAGCAGACAGGACCAATTCCCACAGAAAAGAAAGCTACATTTCCACAAACTGATAAGATAGCCAATGCAATACCAATCTCTCCTTTCCCAAGAAAAGTAAGTGAGAAGCCTAAACTGAATAAACAAGTGGTCATTCCTATAGTGCTAATATAGAGTAATGGTTTTCTACCTACTTTGTCAATGAAAATGATAGCAAACAATATGAAGATAGTCTTTGTCACTCCCACAGCAACAGTTGCAGCCAGTAGCTTTGAGTTACCCTCAATTCCAGCTCCTTTGAAAATTTCAGGGCTATAATACACAGTGGCATCTATTCCTGTTATCTGTTGGAAACATTGAATTCCAAAACCAGTGACCAGCATTCGGCGAACTGCAGGAGAAGGCCTTAAAAGTTCGCACCAGACTGCTTTCTCTTGCGACTTGTCAGCATTGCCACTTCCAGCTGCTAATAGAATTTCAGCAAGTTTTTCCTCCACCTCACTTTCAATCTCATTAGTTTTCAACAGCACGGATCTTGCTTCGTCAACTCGGTTCTTCATGACTAACCACCTTGGAGACTCAGGGATTACAAAAAGAGCGAAACCGATAAAGACAGAAGGCAGAATTCCCACAGCAAGCATTATCCTCCAGTTTATATGTGCTGGGAGTCCTGAAAATGCATAATTTGAGACATAGCCAAGTAAAATTCCTAGATTTATAAAAATCTCTGGGAATGAGGTGAGTGAGCCTCTGGAGACAGTTGGTGATATCTCAGCAATGTAGACAGGAGCAATCATGACTCCCAAACCAATTCCAACCCCAGCCATGAGTCTACCTATCATCAGTATTTGGAATGAAGGAGCAAATGTCATCACTGCTGCACCTAATTGAAAGATAACAGCAGCTAATCCCATTGTCCACTTTCTTCCAATAACATCAGATGTTTTACCTCCAGCTAAACTACCAAAAAGTGATATAATGCTTAAAATTCCAACAAGTACTTCTTGTTGTACTTCTGTAATTTTTAAATCTTCCTGTATGAATAAGATTGCTCCACTCATCACACCTACATCTGTAATTTTTTGGAAAATGAAAACTTTAGTGTTAATTGATGGCAAAACTTTAATACAATGTTCCTATAATAACAGAATGATATAATTATGACCAAACTAGTGAACATGATTACATGAGCTAAAACTTCTTTCAAATATCCCAGATCTCTTACTATTACTAATGCATATTCACATACCTCTTACCTCTCATGCCTTGTCCCAAAGTAAAACAATGGTCAAGTGCTTTCAAAATGTGATTAACTCAATTAGTATTTTTGTAGATTTTTATTAAAAAGGGCTAAAGTTAGTAGACTGAGCTCCAAAATCCAATCATATTGGTTGGTATCAATTAATGATATTTTCAAAAGCACGGAATAAGGATATTAGTTTATCTTTCTCCACCAACACTCAACCAAAAAACAAAGGGGAAGATAAAAATAAAAAGAAAAATTGAGAATACAATATACACATATCTCACGGAATGAAACGTAATCAAGCTTAATTACATAGAAAAACAGAAACAGAAACAAATGAACAAAATAAAATCATACCATAACCAAGGAGAACATTGTTAAGAGAAGCAAAAACAGCACAGGCAAAGACATATTTCCTGATGTTACGTCCTCTTTCTTCTTGATAATGATTATGAGAAGGGTCATCATCATGATCATCTGAGAGCTCAGAATCCATTCTCTTGTATTTGTTCTTTGTCCCCAGCGAAATACTAGACAACCCCATCTCTCCATGCCCATTTTCTTGGACACCAACCATCCCCATCTTTCTTTTCCCTCTCACAAACTCTTCTTGTTCCTAAAAAACAACAAACTAAGCAGACCCAGAAGCCTGTTTGACTATTTAGAGCCTGAGATTGAATTCATAGTTTGAGGTTTTTAGATCTAAATTAGAGCAGAGAAGAAGGAGACTCAGCAAGTGGGGTATTTTATTTTAATCTAATTTTTATCAAGCAATGGAGAACTACTTGATATTATTTACATGTGTTAAAGACTAACATCACTGTGGACCCCCATGGCCTTGACCTTTTACTTTATTAAGCTAAAATGGAGCTTTCGAGGTTACAGCTGTGAAGGTCTCTGTGAAAGAAAAAAATATATAGGATTTTTAGCAGTTTTCAAATAGCCAATTGGCTTTTACAAATTTGTTCTTCCTTCAATCTTCCATATTTGTGGCTATTTCTTACCATTTGTTTGTGTTAGTAAATACAATAATATTGTCCAATAAAAAAGGAGTTTATCTCGAAGTACGTACCACTGTACATGTGGTTATTTGCTTGTGTGTCTTTTTTTTTTTTTTTGATGAAAAGCGATGAAATATATTAATTTTTGCTTTAATTTTAACTTCTTAACTATTTATAAAGTGTTGTTATGGATATTTTTAAGAAAAGCAATGTATGTATCTTGAAGAAATACACAAATGATATTGATAATAAAAACAAAGCATTTTGTTAGAAACAAGATAAATGGATTGTGAAGTGCTTTAGGAAGTAAAATAAAATTGAGAAATGGTAAAGGAAATTCACAATACCTATTATTTGATGTGTAAATAATGATGTAATTTAATATTAAGTTTTCAATATTTTATTTTAATAAAAATTTTAAAGAATCGCTAACTGTAACTTTTTGTCAGTAGTAGAATTTACAAACTTAATTTTCAAACTAAAAAAAAGAGAGAAAAAAAAAAGATACACCTTATTCTTCATGATAGATAAAATGGAAACTTAAAATTGATAAAATTTTAAATGCATGATGTGTTTTCTTTGTGTTGATTATTCTACATGTAAATGAAATGACCCCAAACTCATTCAAAATTATTAAGCAAATATTAAAGGTGAAAGTTTACGTGACTCACACTCACTTTGAATAGATTCAAAATGTTAATTACATATAACATGACTTTGACTTTGACCTTTTGAAGAGATATGTAACAACAACCACCACCAACATTTTTCTTATTATTTATTTAGGGTAATTTAATTAAAATGCATTTATGAAAAAGTTTTTTTTTTTTTAATTTTCACCACAAAATATAACAATATTATAAAAATATTTCTAACTGACCAAATAAACAAATATATAACCAAAATAAAAAAAATTACATAAATACCACTTACACACACTTTCAAACCAAGATCTATGCTTCCTAGGCAACCAGTAGGCAACCACGCAGCAATCCAATACAAACAAAATCCAACTAGAAAGAGAACCACCATTAATTCTGTCGATTTCACCTGAGAAGACGATCAGAATCAATCAAAACATGAACTGCTTCGAATTCATGAAAAAAAGTGTAAAAAGACAACTACGAAACTAAAATTTAACCAGAAATCTAATTTAATTTGCATAAAACTAATATCTTGACTTCAATTTTTAGATCCATGAAATGTAGATCTCAAAAGTTGAACTGGAGTTCTCAAACAATCCAACTCAAGTATAATCTAAAAAAAATTACATCAATACTACAATAAAATGTTTATCGTGGTATATTTTTGTTGTTTTTTAAATTTCTAATGATGAATTTGTTCATATTAAATCATGAAGAGACATGTAGATAGAGTTACGTACGTAGAATCACTATTCTAATTTTTAATATTTCATAATAGTTACATCACAGTTGCATAAATATTTTGCTAACAGTTATTTCTCCATATGATACTATTAAGGCACAAGTAATTATCGATCAGTGACAAAAAAAAAAATACTGAAAAATAGTTTCTTACATATACACATTCACATTTTTACATTTTTAGGTTGCAACTTAAGTTGCACGTTAGTTGGCTCGCAACAGATATAACTGTTGTATTATAGTTTCAACATCAACTCACGATCCATGCTTATTGGGATTAAAATATTCGTTTGATGCAACCTTCGGTCAATCACCCAACAACCTTCATCTGATGCAACCTTTGGTCAACCACCTAGTAACCATTTAGCAACCTTCGTCTGATTGAAACCTTCATCTGATGCAACCTTCGGACAACCACCAAGCAACCTTCGTCTGATTGAAACCTTCGTCTAATGCAACCTAACCTTTGACCAACCACCCAACAACCATCGTCTGATTATGTAAGTGATAGTGTAAGAGGTATCTTAGTAATTAAAAGCACATAAAAGGTATAAATATTGTCCACACCTTATGAAGGTATTTTTGTAAATAAAGTGTCAATTTGTATTTTTCATGTAATAATTCCTTTATTAAATTAAAATTAATCACCTAAACTAAAATTAGTGTATATAGGTATTGTGAGCCAACTTTTTAGTACATCTCCAAATTACCTCTCTCATTTTAAAAAAAAACCCATAAAAGAAAAGAAATCCTCTTTCTATTCTCTCTTCTCTCTTGCTCGTTTGCACCCTCTCCCTCGTTCTCACCCAACCGACCACCACAGACTGCCCAAAAATTTCACCAATTGCACCACCGCACCACCAAGCCAAGCTAAAATCTCACCAATGACTGAATCACACGAAGGCTTACTGCGACCCACTTTGGAGACTCATGACTATAAGTGACAAAGACCTAGCCTTACACAAGTAAATAAAGATCCAAAGTCCCACAAGGGAGATTCGTGAAGGAGAAACCCAATAGCAGACCAGAGATTATTTAAAAGGTGGAAATCAAAGGTCTTCCAAAAAATGTCTTAGGTATGAATTTTTTAGGTAACTTTTTCATATGTTAGATTTGTTGAAAATATTATTGGGGCTGTCGTATGTTAGATTCAGTTTTCTTGAGCACAAAAAAAATTGAATGTGATAATGGTGATGAATTGTGTGTTTTTGTATTTTTTTTTTTTGTGTTTCATATGGGTACGATGATGTCCGATATAGGGACGATATAGGTCTGATAGTCTGGTATTCAGAAGATGAATTACAAGTTATGTGAAAATGGAACAACAAGGTACAATGTAGGTCCGATAAAGGTACAATGGTAGCAGGTTAAAAATGATATGTTAGGTTGAACATGATAGCCCTATATATTGTATGATGTGCGATGATAGTTGGTCCAATGGTTTTTTTTGTAAAAAAAATAAATAAATAAATTGGTGTAGGTACGACATGGTACAATAGAGAACGACGTTGTGTCTAATAAGAATCTGATCTATTATTAAGGGACGATGTTAGTCCAATGTTGGTCCGATGATTTTGCCCAATTGTATTGAGAGTAAATACCATTTTGGACCCTGTATTTTGTAAAAGTTACCAGTTGGACCCTCTATTTTGTTAAATGACAAAATGGACCCTATATTTTCTAAAATGGTATAAATACCTTGAGTTAGAAGAGCGGGAAGAGGCAGCCTGAATCTTTAGAGATGCTACACCATCTCTACCACCAGAGGCACGTTCAGTTCCCCCAGCCACATCTTATCGCATCACCTCAGAGGTTCAGGAACCAGGTTATTCTACTATTTTGGAAAGGTTGGAGAATGTTGAGAGGGAACAAATTGCTCTAAAGCAAGGTCAGAGTGCTCTTTTGAAAGAGAACACTGATATTATTGGACTTTTGATGACCTTAATGGTACTCATGGAGGAACTTAGAGGACCAAATGCAGAGGCAAAGCCACAACCACAACTCAAGTTTCTTGGAAATGATTTCATTCTTCCAAATGATTATAGACCCAATGATCTAGATGATATTCTTTATACACTTGAGAATATGCAAATCACGTCCATTGGAGGTACTTAGGATTCTAAGTTACAAGTGTTAAAAACAACTCCATAACCAATGGAGAAGAGACCGAGTAAGAGGCCTAGGTGGTTTAATGAATACACTGAAATGAAGAGTAATTCAAAGGCATCAAGTGTACCAGTAAATGTGGACCCACTTCAGCCCGTTAAGAAGAAGTTACTTCTAAGTTTCTACAATCAATCGGTAGTCTCTATTGGGAACAAGTATCCATGGGAGTGCTACTCTATTGTATACGATTCGTCTTAGTTCCAGAAGTTTCTTTCTCTGAAGACATGGATTTTTGACGATGTAAGTTGCTATAACTAATATTTTAACACAATTTATGCAAATTATGTTTATGATTCTCACTGTGAATGATGGTGGTACAATATAGGTTCGATATTTTGCATTTTTCCATCAGTAGTTGGGATGATATAGGTACAATGCTAGGGATGATATAGGTATGATTGTCATATATTAAGTAGCAATTTTTTACATTTTTCTATTAATAGTTGGAACGATGGTAGGATAACATAGGTATGATATAGGTACGATATCTAAGGGTTATTATAGGTACGATTGTGGTACGATATTAGGGATACATTATTTACATTTTTTTGTTAATTCTTATGACGATGGTATGGATGATGTAGGTACGATAGCCTATGAGGATGATGGTTTTTTGATATCTGTATGTTGGTGGTACGATAGCCTGTTAGGGATACAAAATTTTTCATTTTTCTATGAATAGTTGGGACGATATTAGTACGATAATGGTACGATGGGGGTCTGATAGTTTTCAATTTTATTTTTTTTTTTCAATTTTTGCAATTTTTGCCTTAATATTTGAATGTAATGGTTTATGACTTATTTGTTTCGACTGTGTAGCATTTGGATGCAACATTTCATATGATTAGGAGACGTCAACATTTTTTTTGGAGGTGTACAAAATCAACGCGTTGTCATGCCTAACATATTTCCTACATCATTGAAGGGTCGATGGGATGTATGGAAAGAAAATGTTGACCACTCTGGCTTTGTGTGGGATGAATGTTTTGTGAACCTAGTTCAAGGGGATCTAGTCCAATTCTTTCTGTCTTGGGAGAAGAAGGAGTTCATATACATGAGCATCTTCTTGGATCAACAAAAACATTGAGTGGCTTTAGAGGCTAATTTGGAGTTGTGGAAGTTGTTCGTCTTCGATTCAAGTATTAGATTAAAAACCCCCAAGGCATTGAAGAAGTTGATGGATTACTAGTGAAAGATATTCACATCATTGTTGGAGCAGTCTGATTCCCATTATATGGTCATGATCCCTCAAATGACAACATCTGAAAGTCAAGTCAAACGATTTATTAGGAACTCCTCGACAAAAAGGTTGAACCATAGACAAATCGAGGTAATAATCCATATTTTATGACAAAATATATTCTAAGTAATTTAATTAAAATTTCTATAAATATTGACCATAATTTACTAAATTATTGTTTACTTACTAATGGAGTGGAAATTTCAGAATGTATGCAATGTAGCATATCGGGCATAAAATTTTAGACCTACCATTATCAATTGTAAATGATGACAACATGAATCTATTTAGAGAAAATTTAGGTGTAGATTTATTCTACCAAAACTTAACATGAACTACGTATTTTTTAGAACAATATTGCCTTTTATTTTGGACAAGAATAATGTATTTATGATGAACTGTGTGTTTATTAGTTTCAGTTTATCATACCACTATCAGAACACTATCAGGAAACTATCATCCCCATTGTTAAATTTTAAACGTAAATAAAATTTGTATTCAAGATATTCACCATTTTACCACTATCGCCCTTCCATTGGAAAACCATCATTCCATCTGAATTTAAATAAATTTAGTATTAGATTGTTGGCATCGTAACAATATTGTCCTTATATCGACCATCCATCGTTCAATCTAAAATAAAACAAAATTAATATATAATTGTTGTCATCGTACAACTATCAAAGATTGTCAAGGCCACCATCGTACCATTTTTAACTTTACACAAAACAATTATTAACTAAGTACCATCGTACCAATATTGGGGACTATCAACCCTTTATCGTTCCATTGCAAAATAATAAAACAACCATTTAATGGATACCATCGCACCACTATCGGTACACGGTCAGACTACTATTGTACCTAATATTTTTATACAAATAACAGTAGTGAAAAGAGTAAAAGAAAAGCTATAATTCAATACATAGCAATAAAATTAATAACATACTAACACATAACAATACAATTACTAACATACAACCTGCTAATTTAACCTCGGTATTTCTAGGACTTTCTGTTGTACCCTTTACCACCACACTTGCTCCAGTTTCATTGCAACACAATTTTTTTTTTCCATTAGAAGGAGTTTAATTCGTCTTAATTCTTCCAACATTTTGCTTCTTCAGCCACCCTACCAGTTTCTTCTTAACAGGCACTCCAAATTTGACGTTCTTGATGTCATCCTCATCACAAACTTGCATTATTGTTCCTTCATATGTACTCCTCCAATATTCAATTGTGTACTATTGAGAACTTAGTGTGTATATGCTAATACTTCCTTGTTGAGCTACAACGCATGCATGAGGACATGAAATCTTTATGATTTGGAATAGGCCAGAAGTGTATGTTTATTCCTGGAAGTCCACTACAACACCTCTCTCAACTAATGCTCTAGGGTTAATATGGAATGTATAAGATCCACTTGTGTCAACATTTAAGTACAAATATTTCTCAAACTGTAATGCCAAGTCCTGCTCCATTTATGGTGATAGAGTCGTCATACACTTGGCAATTATTTCTTTCCGCGTACTAAACTACTCTTTAACTTTCAACCTTAGGAATTCAAGAGAAGCAATGATTGAGAAGGCTCTTGAGTCCTTAGTTATGCTATTTAAGCTTTTGGCCTACTTGCTCGACATAACGTTGTAATAGTCTCCTAAAAATTATGACTGAGCCCATCACTCTAATCCAATGCCCGAAGAAATAATGAAACGACAACATCCGTTGCTTTTTTCTTCTCAAATTCTCTATGAACTCTGTTTTATAATATGAATACGCACAAGTGTAAATATGATTCATGAATTTGTCAGTCTAGAACTTGCTAGCTACGTTCATAGTAATGTGGTGGTAGCATGCACCATGGTGTGCATCAGAGAACATGAGCTCCAAAGTATAAAAAATACTTTGGTGCCAATCTGATACGATGGCTAAGTTCTCAACATCACCAATCGCTTCTTTCAATTTTCTCATGAAATAGGTCTAAGAGTCATGATTGTCACTGTCAACTATCCCAAAAGAAATCGGGAGAATCGGCTATCTAAATCCAATGCCATCGTGCTTAACATGTGCCCACCGTACCTAGTCTTTAGGAATGATCCATCAACACATACAACAGGTTGAAAAAACCTAAATCCACGTCAACAAGAATCCAGTGAGAAAAAATAATACTTAAAGCGACCATACTCTAATACAAAATCTATAATGGTACCTGGATTTTTCAATTGTTGTGTGTGCAAGTAACCAGAGAGGGGGTAAATAAGGGGTGAGCTGCAAAGCCCAGTAAGGAGAAAAAACAAAATACTATGTACCAGCATTAACACATCCTAGCACAATCATATACATCAAACATACAATAAACCAATCATGGGTATAAATAGAGGCAGATACACAAATACTAAAATATTACACACTCACACTCTAGCTTCCATACAAGTCTGGAGTGTCTTACGTTCTTAACCATAACGCAGTACCAATGACCAGTGCATCCTTACGTACACTGCCTCACTTACTACATCACCATACATGTGTGGTTTCTAACCACTTCCAAGTACTTGGAACATGATTAAACAGCCATATACAACCCATCGACAAAACACTATTACACTGAAACTATCACATTCCACAGTTTCAATACAATTTATTCAAGCAGTAACACTAGGTACTCCAACCATATAACAAGCAAGTACAAAGTATAATTATTTTTCCTTACCTCAACTCCGCTGTAATTAACTCCTACGATACCTTCTAGGCCCTATAACAATTAGCAAAACCCTTAGTCCACCGATAAACTCAATATATTTATTACTCTTACGATACAGCTAGTTTAACCTAGAATTTGACTCATAAAACGTTTGAATTAGGAATCTTACTGTTCACAAAGTTTTTAGTTAATTGAAATACCTTTCTAACAGTATAAAGATCATCAAAATCGGAGTAATAATCAGGAGTTATGCATATTTTATTAAAACAATTTCTTTAAAATCCTGGATCGTACCGATTTCTCAATATAGCCCAAAAATAAAAATTTTGAAAATAGTTACACCCCGATTCACACAACACTTTCTTCATACAAAATGTAGCTATTTTCTGAATCTTTAAAACTAGATAAAGATCTTTTGAAATAGATCAAAATTGAGAGAGATATTGAATTTTTACTAAAGACATTGTTTCTGAAACAAAACTTAAAATGAGATATCATAACCGAGTGAAGATATCAACTTTTGCTAGGTAATAACTAAAAGTTTCTTCAAAGAAAATATGTATTATTGAATTATCTTTCCAACGGTACCAGAACCGCTGGAAAATAATAAATATCGAGAGAGATATCGCACTTTTACTGAAGCAATATTGGAAAGAAATTTGAAAAACTATAATTCGACACCCAGCATGAAAACATGAATTTTTTTGACATCAAAATAATCAGAATTAAGGAAGAGTCTCTTCATGAAAAATATATATCATTAAATTATCTTCAAAAAGGTACATAGATCACTAAAAACGGACCTATGGAGAGAGAGATATGGTAGTTTTATAAAAGTCTATTTCTCTGAAAACGAAAATAAAAACACAACTACGAATTTTACCTGAAGATTTCGAAGACACGGAACGATGATCAGATAACAGTGGTTGATTGCTGACCCCGAAGCTCTTAAGATTAGAACAATTGATTTGGTGAAATAGAGAGGATAATAATTTTGAGAGGTGATGAGAATAAGGTAGATAAATGGCTGCTAGGGTTCTAAAACTGTTCATATGAGTATATACGTATATATGAGATATCGTATAATAGGTTTAAATTTAAAATAAAAATCTAACTAATCAGATAAAAATTATGCTAATATAATTTAAATTTTAAATTTTAGACTAACTAATTTGATTCCTCACTATTTCTTTATATTACTATTTAATATATATTTATATATATCTATCCTATTCTACACACACCCACACGTGCACTATATCCAAATAATAATAATAATAATAATAATAATAATAATAATAATAATAATAATAATAATAATAATAATAATAATAATAATAATAATAATAACCAATCCTATATGTATACATACACATATATCTATATTATATATTATAAATCTTATTATAATATATAACAATCTATTATCTATTCATACCAATATTCACTAATAAATTTTATTTCTAATATACTTCAAATTCACTAATATTTAATCTAACTATCAAAATCTCTAATATGAAAATACAATTATATTTAGCGAATACCAATAATATTCATATTTTATTTAATGCAAGAGTAAAATATCAAACACACAATAATATACCAAAAAATATATATATACTTGTACTGGATATTACATTCTACCCTCCTTAAGGAAATTTCGTCCTCGAAATTAGACTTACCAAAAAGTTTGGGGTATTGTTCTTTCATGTCTCCCTCCATTTCTCATGTTGCCTCCCTTTCTGAAAGGTTGCCCCACAAAACTTTTACTAGAGGAATACTTTTGGACCTTAACTCCTTCGTTTCTCTCTCTATAATGCGAACTGGTCGCACTTCATAACTCAAGTCCTGCTTTAACTCCATTCTTTCATAGTTCAGCACGTGAGATGGATCCAACATGTATTTCCGTAGCATAGAAACATAGAACACATTATGCGTCTCAGCTAATACTGGTGGCAGTGCCAGTCGATAAGCTACCTGTCCCACTCTGTCCAATATCTCAAAAGGACCTATAAATCTTGGACTAAGCTTTCCTCGCTTTCCAAAAGGCATAACCCCTTTCATAGGTGACACTCGAAGGAACACTTTATCACCCACTGCAAATTCCACATTTTTTCGCTTTGCGTTGGCATAACTTTTCTGGCGGCTTTGTGCAGTAACCATTCTATTTCGAATCTTTTCTACCGCTTCAGTGGCCTCTCTTACTAGGTCTGGGCCTAAGTATCACTTTTTTCCAACCTCATTCAAGTGTAGTGGTGATCGACACTTCCTCCCATACAACATTTCATAGGGTGTCATCCCTATTGTAGATTGATAACTATTGTTGTACGAGAACTCCATTAGTGGCAGATAGTTACTCCAGTTACCTGGGAAATCCAACGCACAAGCTCGTAGCATGTCTTCTAGTATTTGAATAGTTCGTTCCCATTGTCCATCTGTTTGAGGATGGAATGTTGTACTCAACCTCAGTTTTGTGCCCAAAGCGTTTTGCACACTTTCCCAAAACCAATACCTACTTTTCATATCATTGTACATTTTGGTTGACCGTGGGTGTAAAGAATAGGGTGTAGTGTGCGCCTCTTGTAAGATTTTTGATTGCAACTCTGCTTTATTAGGTACACACACCCTTGCGTTGTATAGTAGAATGTCCTGTTCATTAACTGAGAAGTCCCTGGCTTTCTCATTTTGTAGTTCGACCCGTTTCTTGATTAAAAACTTATCTTGGGCTTGTTTCTTTGATCTTCTCTAATAAATTTGATTCAATTGTGAGGTTAGCTAGCTTTCCTGTTACTAACTCTATCCCAGATCTCTCGATTTCCTGTTGCAACGACACTTTTAATGCCCTTAACATTGACAAGCTTGCATAGTTGCGTCTGCTAAGTGCATCCGCCACTACGTTAGCCTTTCTAGGATGGTGTAGTATCTCACAATCGTAATCTTTTACTAGTTCCAACCACCGCCTCTGTCTCATGTTGAGCTCATTCTGTGTAAAGAAGTATTTCACACTTCTCTCCATAGAGGTAGTACCTCCAGATTTTCAAAGCAAAGACCACTGCTGCCAACTCTAAGTCATGAGTTGGGTACCTTGTCTCATACTCCTTTATCTACCTAGAGGCATCGACTACCACCTTCTCATTCTGCATCAACACACAACCAAGCCCTTGCTTTGATGCGTCGCAATATACTACAAATTTGTCTTTGTTAGTTGGAACACATAGGACAGGTGCTGTTATGAGTTTATCTTTCAATGTCTGAAAGCTTTCCTCGCATTTATCTGTCCATGCAAACTTTTGTTGCCTTCGAATCAGATTCGTCAATAGTGTGGCTATTTTTGAGAATCCCTCAATGAATCTCTCCTATAATACCTAGCTAGTCTGAGGAAACTTCGAACCTCACTTGCAGTTTTTGGTTTTGGCCAGCTCTTCACTGCTTCAATTTTTGCAGGATCAACCTCTACCCCATCTTTGGAAACTATATGGCCTAGAAACGCCACTTTCTCTAACCAGAACTCACACTTCTTGAATTTAGCGTACAATTGGAGTCTGCTTAGAGTTAGCCTTAAGTGCTCCTCGTGCTCTTCCATTGTCCTTGAATAAATGAGTATGTCATCGATGAATGCCACCACAAACTTATAAAGATACTCTTTGAATACTCTATTCATTAAATCCATGAAGGCTACTGGGGCATTGGTTAACCCAAATGACATCACTAGAAATTCATAATGTCCATACCGTGTTCGAAATACCGTCTTTGCTATATCTTCCTCTCAGAATTTTAATTGGTGGTACCTAGATCTCAAGTCAATCTTTGAGAAGACAATCGCCCCTTGTAACTGATTAAATAAATCATCGATGCAAGGCAAGGGATACTTGTTCTTTATAGTCACTTTATTCAGCTCTCGATAGTCTATACACATCCGCATACTACCGTCCTTCTTCTAGACGAACAACACTGGCGCACCCCAAGGTGAGTAACTTGGTCTAATGAACCCCTTGTCTTAAAGATCTTGTAGTTGAGCCTTCAATTCCTTTAATTCATTTGGAGCCATCTGGAATGGAGCCCTCAAGATTGGTACAGTGCCTGGTGCTAACTTAATCACAAATTCTATCTCTCTATCTGGGGGTAGCCCTGGTAGGTCTTCCAAAAAAATTCTTAAAATTCACATACTATGTGGACATTCTCTAGCTTGAGGAGGGTTTCTCTTAACTTATCTACTATGCTGGCCAAGTATGCTTGACATCCCGCACTTATCATCCTTTGTGCCTTCAGGGCTATAACTAGCGGTAGGCTTGACTTGACTTCGACTCCTTCAAATATGAATGCCTTTCTAGATTCAGGGGTGAAAGTCACTGTCCTCTTTCGGCAGTCTATTGTTACTCCATGTCGTGATAGCCAATCCATACCCAAGATAAGATCGTAATCCCTCATCTATAGCTCTATTAGATCTCCACTAAGTTCCTTGTCTGCAATCCTTATTGGCGCATCTTGCACTCCTCTAGATGATATCATAACCTCGCCCGAGGGCAACTCCGTCATGAACTTATAACTAAATTTTACATACGGTAGTTCTAACTTATCTATCATCTTTAAAGAAATAAATGAGTGTGTAGCTCCAGAATCAAATAAAACAGTACATAGTTTTCTAGAGATAGAAATCTGACCTCCAACCATAGTGTTACTAGTCTCAACCTCCCCTCTAGTTATTGCAAATACTCGAGCTGGGACAAGTTTTTCATCCTTGAGTTGATTACCCTTTTGCAGACAGTCCTTCGTATAGTGGCCTGGTTGCCCACACTTGTAACAAGTCTTGCCTTTCAGTCAACATTCTCCCGGATGCTTATGACTACATGTTGGGCATAGGGGGTATTCCCCATAAGGCTTCTTCCCTTTATAGTTATTGGACCCCGTCTTGTTTCTGTTGTCGGCTTCGTTGTGTTGGTTACTTGGAGGTTTCCTTTTGTTATCACCACCTCCGTTACTGGCCTTTCTAGCATCCCACCTAGCCGTACTGTCTTTCTGTAAACAAATTTCACACAACTTAGCTTCTAGGGCTTTCTCCAGTACCTCAGCATACGTGGTTGCCCTTACCCCTGACATCGCTATGTCTCGACTTATTCAGGAGTCGAGCCCTTCAGTAAAGCGATGAATCCTCAAAAACTCAGTAGGAACCATATCTGTTGCAAACTTTGCTAATCTGCCAAATTGGTGAGCATACTCTGTAACTGTAGACTTATTCTGCCTCAGGTTTGTGAACTCATTAACTCTAGCTGAGCGTATTGCTTCACTGTAGTATTTTTTGTTAAAAGCTTGTACAAAGTCAGCCCAGGTCATTGCGGCCACACCCCGTGTTTGTTTAATAACGTCCCACCAGATGCGAGCATCCTTTTTCAATAAACTAGCAGTACAAGCTACACTATCTCCGTTGCCGAGCTGCATGTACTCGACAATACCTTCCACTGTTCTTAACCATTCCTCAGCTTCCATTGGATTTGAGCCCCCTTCAAAACTTGGTGGGTGTTGCTTACGGAACCTTTTCTATATTGGTTTCCACCGACCCTCCGGCACTTACATGTATTATACTGGCAAAAATCGATGTTGTCCCTAATTGGGTTGTTCCCGACGGTTGTGAAGTTCTTCATCTCGCTTCCTAAGTTTCTCCCTGAGACAAGCAACTTCTTGCGCCAAATCTTGTTGTGGTGGCACTACTACAGGGGCATTTTGGTGTTCTTGACCAACTACCCCAGTAGGGACTTCGTGGTTGCCCCCACCTTGACCTGGTTGTTGTCCATTTACAGGGGCATTTTGATTCTCCTGGATCACCGTCTCGGCAGGGACATGCTGGTTTCCCCTGCCTCGACCGCGACCTTGACCACGCACCTCCTCGCCCCGACCTCCAACTCAATCTCTTATAGCCGCTCTTTCATTCAACCAGGTTGATCTTCTCGGTTCATCGTTTTCCATCAAATCCCTTATTCTTCAAAAGAAAGGAGATGGTAGCGGTAAGAAAAATAACCAAAGATGTATCCCGCACAAAAAGGAAAAATCTATACACTAAAATTATATAAACTTTAAAAAAAACATAAATCATCAAGCAACAATTCACCATGTTAAAAAAAAAATTAAAAAAAATAATCTTCATTCATTTATAAAAAAAAATTAAACTAATAAGAAAATTGTTTGAGTTATACTAAAACTCTAACTCTGAAGAATCGATTAATTGTTTTGATTAACCATACCCTAAACTTCTAGTTAACTAAAAGAAAATCTAAAGCTAAAGACTAAACCAAGCTAAACGTCTATTCATCCCCTTCTTCTGGATATTCTTCTGGATCCTCTTCTGGCTCTTCTTATAGATCGTCTTCTAAGTCCTCCTCTTGTTGTTCCACCGGTTCAGGATTTGCTGGTAGTTGTATTTCTTCTTCAGGCTCATCTGGATCTTCCACGTCAGAACCATCCTCCAAGATGTCTCTTGAAATTGGCTCATAGTCAAAATTTTCTGCATCATGGTAAATGCCAACTGTTGTCTCTAGGATGTTGGTAATGTAGTAGTCATGATATTCTGCCCCTAGTTTATGGTTGAGCAAGGTTCTCACACCCTGCTCATTCATTCTTACATCCAAGACAGAGAAAGTGTTGAGGAATCTCTCAATTGACTCTTTATACTTGTTATGTTTCGAAATATAACCGATTCCGTTCACTTGTCTCCATATCCACTCTAGGTGAGCTCTTGCTTCCTCAGACCTTAGTGAGTGTGACATAACTATATATTTCTCCTGTGCCATTAACAACACACGCTCTCTCCTCATAATTATTCCCATGCCTTGATTAATTTTATCCATATCCTCTATTATTTTTCTAAGTTTACTTCTCTCGTTAGATGCCGGCAAGCGTCTTAAGCCTTTAATTGCCTTAAGTACGTTTGGAGTCATTATTAACTCTGTCCAACTCAAAATAAATACTAGCTTGGAATTAACCAAATTTAAAAGATAAGACATAACATAAATAAAGCATACATACTTGATGACAAGTTGATCCTTCGCATCGATGGTGTGTACGTCGCGTGAATTCAAGATCAATGTAACCTGGCTCTGATCCCATTTGTAACGCCTTTACTTACGTAAAATAAGATGCCATAAATAAACTGGCGTTAAGATACTAATGTGACCTTTATTTAAAAAAATTAACAATTTCAAAACATGGGTACCCAGTTCAAAATAAAGTATTACTATTTAAGTAAAAGTAATAGAAAATTTAAACGACAACATCCTCAATATGTTTAATAAATTTAAAAGAGACTTTCAGCGGAAGATGGCCAAGACCACACACAGTTACATGATCTCACGAGATGCACCCCATGCTGCCTAGACTCAACTTGTCACCGAAAGCTTACATGCTTACTTATCTACACGTAAGGGGTAAATAAGGGGTGAGCTGCAAAGCCCAGTAAGGAGAAAAAACAAAATACTATGTACCAGCATTCACACATCATAGCTTAATCATATACATCAAACATGCAATAAACCAATCATGGGTATAAATTGAGGCAGCTACACAAATACTAAAGTATCACACACTCACACTCTAGCTTCCATACAAGTCTAGAGTGTCTTACGTTCTTAACAGAACGCTCAATGACCAGTGCACCCTTACGTACACTGCCTCACTTACCACATCACCATATATGTGTGGTTTTCAACTACTTCTAAGTACTTGAAACTTGATTAAACAGCCATATACAATCCATCGACAAAATACTATTTCACCAAAACTATCACATTCCACAGTTTCAATACAATTTATTCAAGCAGTTACACTAGGTCCTCAAACCATATAACAAGTGTTGACCGAGATTTTCGGCAACTATTAAAATATAATTATAATATTGAGCTGTAAGAAAGTGAGATGAGGATTTTTACGTGGTTGGGACGTTAATGAGCCTTAGTCCACGAGTCTTTGTTATTAATGGATGTATTTAATACAGATTCCACACTTGAGGGAATGTTACCCTAATAAATACAGAGAATGTTCTTAGTGAGTATTTGCTCTTCTTGCTCATATGCAACCCAAGATTCTCGATCCCATTAAATGAGCTTTGAGGGGGTATTTATAGTGTTTTGGTGGGGTAATCCCTAGAACTGTTCTTACAAACGTATCTGTAAGTATCCATAAAGTTGGGTATTCCTAATGAATATACCATGGGTAATGCATGGTCAAATCCCTAGGTGCTGTAGGGTTTTTATGAGGAATGTCCTTTTTGCCTTGTGATTGACGTGACTCTTCGCAGGGTAGCCGTCGCTAGACTTAAATGATCATTACTGTGGCGCTGCTGTTTGGGGGTTGTGCCGTCAGACTTTATTGCGTGTTGCAGTCCCAACACGCTTCCTTCCATGCAGCATTAAATGCGACTTGATTGCTCAGGAGAGGCCTGACACATCCCGGAGAGGCTTCATGCTATGCGAGCTTCCGGGAGTACCTTGTACTCCGGGTGCCTCCTCCGGGACCTATGCCCAGGGTGCTTCCTTGTGGCATACAAAGACTTATCAAATCTTTACAAGTTATCTGATCCACGTGTCCCTGTTTAACTGGTCCACGTATTTTGGGCGAAATCAGGGGCAACATTTACCCCCCAAGCCTTGTTTACTTGGAAAATAAACCAAGGCTTGCTTAGGTGCCTCCGGTTGACTCCTCGGTTCCCTGGCTCAAGCCCAGAGCGCGTGGGGGCACATTTAATGATGACATTTAATGCAGCGATTCACTTTTTGCAGAGGTCGATTCATTTCACGCCCTTTGATTGAAGCGGCGCATTAATGGTGTCAGACGGATACTCAAACGTTTCCACCGCCTTTATGGCAACTCAATCTGATCCGTTGATCTTTTGGGTATTTGAATCGTGCATTTCCCCCACCGTACGATTGGTAGGTGGTGACGCCTGTTCCTCATGCACTTTTGCCTATAAAAGCCACCATCTTTCCTTCATTTCGGTTACTTTCCATTCCTTGCCATTTTTGCTCGAATTTCCCAGAGAGAAAATTCTCCAAAAACAGCACGAACCTTCTTAACACTTCGCCATTTTTTCCAGTTTTTCCTTGTTTGCTTTCGTCAGTCCTTCTCGACTTTACTCGACTAAACTCAGGACCCCCAGTTCAACACTTTACTGTAAGTTTCTTGCATCCCTTGGTAATGACATGCTTTTACTTGCTTTGTTTGTTTTTTTTCTGGGTTCGCATTTTGAGATTTCTGGGCATGCAAGTGTTTAGGTTCTTCAGATGTTCTGTTTTGTGTTTATCGCTTTAGTTGTAGGACCGTCATTATTATGCCTCTGTTATTATCGTGCATTTTCGTTGAAGGAAACCATATGTTCTTCGTTCAACGGTTGCTTAGGGCATAGAATGGGGTCTTTTTCCTTCTGTTTCTCTTACTGTGAAAAACCACTTTCTGCGATTTTACTGCACCCGACACTTGTTCAGGGAATCTTTCTAGGGTTTCCCATGTGACACGTGTCCGGAGGGGGCCTCTTTCCAGCGGTTAGGGGACCCCCACTCCCTTTTTCTTGACTTAGGGTTTGGTATGGGACCTAACTGCTGGAATTTTCTCTTTCTTTTTTTTTTTCTGTTTTTCACAGAATACAAAATGTCTGCCTCTGGTTCGAAATCTTCGAAGAAGAGCGGGAAACGCATGGCCACTCTGGAGGAGGTTTCCCTGGGACCCGTTGCCCAGGAGGGGTACAAATCCCGAGCAACCGGGTGGGAAGCGGCTGAGCTTCATTCCACCCTAACCTGTCCTCACCAGCTGGAGAATATTATAGACGTTGCTGGGATCAAACCTTCCACTTCAGGGACTTATCACCGGCCACCTCGCGACTCGGAGACGCCTAATCACAATTACGATGGCTTCGGGGCCTGGAGCCAGACACACCTGATGGCCGGTGCCATGCTCCCGCTTCAAGATTATTTTGTTAATTTCCTTGTATTTGTCGGCCTTGCGCCATACCAACTCATTCCTCAAGCTTATCGCCTGCTTTCAGGCTTATTTATTTTTTATGCCGCCCGCGGATGGGGATCTCCCAGCCCGACAGAAATTTTATATTTTTATGAACTTGTATCCGTCCCCAAGAAAGGGGACAAACTTAAGGATGGTTTCTATGGGTTCCAGATCCATCCCACTAACGAGGGGGTGGTTCCGTATAATAGGCAGACTAACGTTAAGGAGTATCGCCATCGCTTTTTCTTTTCCTCCAGGTTCAGGGCAGTGGATCACCCGGAGCTCCTTACTGAGTGGGTGAGGATCCCACCTTATCAGCGGACGGCCCCTACTCAGACCTTCCTCCGGAGGGCCCAAGCTTTTGCCTCCTACGACCGCCCCGATCTCGATGTCGGGGGTTTGGTCACCACGGAGAACTACAGGAAGGCCAAACTTATCCTTCCGCATCAATCCGTGGAGGACTCTAACCTCTCACGGGTCATCTGTCCCAACGTAAGGGCGCCGGTCGCGGAGAAGGCCTTCCGGGATGAGCTTATCGCCACGGCAGAGAAAAAGTACCAAGATTATCTCTACCGGAAGGCCCAGGAGAAGGCATACTCTCAGGCCCAGGCTGCCTCTGGAAGGGGACTTCGCGTGGGGAGTCCGGTGGTGCGAAGGAGCCAGGCAATTGCCGGGAAGTCCGAGGCTAAATTTTTTGACAAGATTCTTCAAGAAGATATTGGGGATCGTCCTGTCAGGAGGCCCCTTCGTATTGAGGATTCTTCGAAGAGGCAAACCCCCCGGCCACAGCCTTCGGTCCGAGAGCCAAACTCGGGGGCTCCTGGTGCTAGCACCTCCGGTGCCGGCGGTAAGTCTCCTTTGATAATTCGTTATGTTCCTTCCGTTGGTGAATACGCCAGTCACAGGCCTGTAGGGTTCGACGAGCGTCTTCATAGGTTTAGGATGCCCTCGACCCAGTGGGGGGATCGTTTGAAGGAATTTTATTTTTCAAACTAAGGAGATTTCCTAGGTCGGTCCCGGATGGGCTCCGGCCCTCCGGAACCTATTCCCTTAGGTCCTTCAGCTTACGTAACGTCCAGCTGGTTCCGACCCTCGGACAGTTATCTCGGAGATGATGCTGCCAGCATTAAAGTTCTGGACTTTGCTAGGGCCGAATTAGGAAGTTCGGGTAGGAGTAGCTTATCTGTTGTATCTTGTATAAGCGGTTCCCCACGGACATCTAACACTTGCTTATTTTGTGAAACAGGTGTCTCCACGGATGCCATCTTGGAACAGCTTGCTGGAGTTCACACTCCCGTGGCTCCTCCGGCCTTTACCTCTTCCCCCCCGGCCCCTTCCCTGAAGGTCTCTTCCAGCGCTCCCCCCGACACTATTGATTTAGTGGATGATGAGGAGGTGCTTCCGGGAGAAGGCCAAGGGAAGCAGTGGGACTTGTCTGAGGAAGTCGCTGAGGGTACGGGAGAGCCCCGAGCCCTTCCGGAGGAAGCTGAAGAAGGCGAAGAGGAGCCTGAGGTGGCTCTGATTCGTAAGCGCAAGGGCAAAATGATTGCCCAGGACGAGCCCAAGAAGCCTCGGAGAGCTGACACTCCTGCCCATGGTCTTGACGGCGGGGTCTCCCCCATGGAAGAAAATCCTGCTCCTCCCAACATCGTGCTTACTCCGGTCCCGGGAGATGAGGTGAGGCAAGAGCTTCGGATAGCCAAGCATAACTATGCCATGGACGAGTACTCCCGAGGGTACGCCGAGGTGGAAGCCCTTAGGAGGGTTCTGCGGGCTGAGGTTGAGGCGAGCATCAACCACCCGGAGTACCAGGATCCGTGGGACCTTAACCTGGACCCCCTATCGGACTGGTTCCGTCGCTTCCTTGGGCCCACCTTGGCTCCTTTTGCCGCGGAGATGACCGGCGAGTTCGCTTCTCAGCTCACTCGGTGCGCGCCTAAGCGGTTCGCCACTTGTGCTTCCCTGAACCCCATCTTCCAGGTCCAGGACCTCAGCCATTCTCTCACTGTGGTAAGTACTTCGTAATTTTGCTTTTCCTTTTATTTTTCTTCTTGAGAAACTTTTCTTTCTTACACTTGTATTATTGTTCAGCTTGCTGCTGAGGCTGGCCGCCTTTCCAAGAATATCATAAATCATGGCTTCGTTCTGTCCGACTTTGGGGGCATGAACGATGTCAGGAAGGTCCTTCAGGACCTCACAGCGGAGAGGCAGATCTACCAGGAGGCTGTCGAGCGCCGGGAGGCGGCTGCCAAGGCCAAGGAAGAGGAGGCCAAACGGAGGGAGGCTCAGGCGGAAGCCATGATCCGGGACGAGGCCCAGCGGAGGGACAGGATGGAGGCCCAACACCAGGAGGAACTTAGGGCTCAAAGCGAGGCTGCTGATAAGGCCAGGCGAGACCTCCGGGAGGCCAGGGAGGCTTTGGATGAAATGGTCGCCAAGGTGAGATCTTTAGAGGAAACTCACCAGGCGAACATAGAGTCCAAGGCCGCTCTAGCTGCGGAGCTGAAGGAGCTCAGGGACTTCAAAGAACAATCCATCAAGAAGGCCAAAAGAGCCGAGCTCCTCTCTCCTATTTCCTGCGCCCGGTGTCCGAAGCGCTTTGACGACGGAGTCTACATGGCTTGGTCCACCAACGACCAAAATATTAAGCTTACTTTTTATCCCAAACCCGAGGAAATGATTGCCAAATTTCGGGAAAAGAAGAAGAAGCTTGATGCCGTGTTAGAGGCACGTATCGGACCTCGCCTTCCTCCGCGCGCTGACTGAGCTGCTGTACAACCGACCCAGTATAACCAAGATTCCACCCGCTTCTTTTATTATTCTTCTTTTTTTTTTTTTTACATATTTGTTGCTGCCTTAGAACAATATATATATAGGTAGCAGTTTTTATTCGAAGGGGAGACAATTATATTTTAAGGCCTATCCCCGGGCCATTTATATGTATATGACCTGCCCTTTGGGCCAGGATATTTTATATGTGATCTTTCTTTTGCCACATACTTATGTTTTTTATTTTTGTGCATACTTTTTGACCTGCCCTTTGGGTCAGGATATTTTACTTTGTTTTTCTGTTTGTCCGTGCGGTGTACCCTAGTACCCCCCTGAGTGGCATAGAAACTTTGTTTTTAAGGCACTCGGTTTTATTTAATATGTAGAGGAGGTATGCATTTGGACGGTACAAACCCTTTGAACAAAGTCTAAGTTTTATTTCGCTACTGGTAATATTTTCTGAGGTGATCGGCATTCCAGGCTCTTGGGACAGTGGTTCCGTCCATTCTTTTTAGTTTGTAAGTGCCGGAACTGATCTCGTCCTCGATCTCATATGGTCCTTCCCAATTTGGCCCAAGTACCCCCACTCCGAGTTCTTGGGTGGCTGGGAAATCCCTTCTTAGGACCATATCCCCAATAGCGAATTTTCTGTTTTTAACCTTAGAGTTAAAATACTTGGTCACCTTCTTTTGATAAGCAGCCATCCGTATTTGAGACTCATCCCGGAGTTCTTCGACTTGATCCAAAGCTTCTTGGAGCAATGCCTGATTAGTGGCAGGATCGTAAGTCGTCCTCTTGTGGGATGGGAATAATGTTTCTACCGGGACCATTGCTTCACAACCGTACGCCATTGAGAAGGGCGAGTGGCCGGTTGTGGTTCTGGGGGTCGTCCGGTAGGCCCATAATACCCTTGGCAATTCTTCAGGCCAGTTATTTTTGCAGGCCAGCAACTTCTTCTTCAAGGTGACCTTTAGGATTTTATTGACCGCTTCCGCCTAGCCGTTTGTTTGAGGCCTGGCTACCGCGGAGAAGCTTTTCACTACTCCGTGTTGGTTGCAGAAGTCGGTAAATTCCTCGCAATCAAATTGCTTTCCATTGTCTGAGACTATTTTGTGAGGCAAGCCGTATCGACACACTATGTTTTTGATAACAAAGTCCAAAGCCTTCTTGGCAGTTATTGTCTTCATAGGCTCAGCCTCTGTCCATTTGGTGAAGTAGTCTACTGCTACTATTGCATACTTTACCCCTCCTTTTCCTATAGGTAGAGACCCGATGAGATCTATTCCCCAGACCGCGAAGGGCCAGGGACTGGTCATCAGAGTGATCTCGTTTGGAGGAGCTCTCGGTATGTTCGCGTACCTTTGGCACGAGTCACACTTTTGGACATAGTCTATACAATCTTTTTTCATTGTTGGCCAGAAGTACCCTTGCCTCAATATTTTCTTTGAGAGGCTGGGTCCTCTCGTATGATCTCCGCAGAACCCTTCGTGGACCTCTAGCATGATTTGTCTAGCTTCAGGGTCCGATACACACCTTAAATAAGGCATGTTGAGTCCTCGCCGGTAGAGAATTTGGTCCATCATTACATAATGATGAGCCTGATACTGAATCTTTCGAGACAGTGCCCTCTCTTGGGGCAACTCACCTGTGGTTATGTATTTTATGATGGGGACCATCCAGCTGGGTTCTTGCCCAACCGTTAGTGTGGTCTCTTTTATTTTGATGCTTGGCTCTGCCAAGCGATCCACTGGTACTGCCCCCAGCTCTTCGATTTCGCTATCCGAGGCTAACTTAGCCAGACAGTCCGCATGAGCGTTCTTTTCTCGGGGGATTCTTTCTATTTTATAGTCCGTGAACTCGTGGAGCAGTTCTCGGACTATTGTTACGTACGCGGCCATCCGCTCGCCGTGAGTTTGGTATTCTCCGGATACCTGGTTTACGACCAGTTAAGAGTCACTGTAGACTTCCACCCTTTTGGCCCCTACAGCTTTTGCCAACTTCAGCCCTGCTATCAAGGCTTCATATTCGGCCTCGTTGTTTGAAGCTGTGAAGTCAAATCGGAGGGCCGCCTGGAGCCGCAGTCCAGTTGGTGATATCATAGACACTCCGGCTCCCGACCCGTTCTCATTAGAAGCTCCGTCTACAAATACCCTCCAGGTGGGGATTGGTGGTACCGGCATATTTGTTGTTGCCTCGGCTTCGTTGCATTCGGTAATGAAGTCTGCCAAGGCTTGGCCTTTTATGGAAATCCGGGGGACGTAGTGTAAGTCGAATTGACTTAGCTCCATCGCCCATTTGAGGAGTCTTCCGGACGCTTCAGGCTTCTGGAGAACTTGCTGGAGCAGATGATTGGTTAGGATCTTGATTGGATGGGCTTGGAAGTATGGCCTTAACTTCCTTGACGCCATCAGGAGGCAAAATACTAATTTTTCGATGACCGGGTACCTTGTTTCGGCCCCTATCATGCGCTTACTGACATAGTACACGGGATGCTGAGTTTTTTCTTCCTCCCGGACCAGGGCAGCGCTGACCGCGTGCTCGGAGACGGCCAAGTAAAGAAACAAGTCTTCTCCAAGGACGGGTTTCGATAGGATAGGAGGTTTAGCCATGTGATCTTTTAGCCTCTTGAATGCCTCCTCGCATTCATCCGACCATTCGAACTTTTGGCATTTCTTTAGCACGTTGAAGAAGGGTATGCACTTGTCCGTGGATCGTGAGATGAAACGACTCAATGCGGCTACCTTTCCGGTCAAGCTCTGCACGTCTTTATGCTTCTTGGGGGATGGCATATCCAGGACAGCCTGGATTTTCTCCGGGTTTGCTTCAATCCCCCTTTGGCTGACTATGAAGCCCAGGAATTTTCCTGACTTGACCCCAAAGGTGCACTTTTTTGGGTTGAGTTTCATACCGTATCTCCGGACGACTTCGAAACATTCTTCTAAGTCGCTTGCATGGCTGTTGCATGCTTTCGATTTGACGAGCATGTCGTCCACGTATACCTCCATGTTTCGTCCCAGGAGGCTTTTAAACATCCGGTTAACCATTCTTTGATAGGTTGCTCCGGCGTTTTTCAGTCCGAAAGGCATGACTAGGTAGCAGTATACCCCCTTATCGGTCCTGAAGCTAGTGCATTCCTGGTCTGCCGTATGCATTTTTATTTGATTGTACCCAGCATAGGCATCCATGAAAGACAACAGTTTAAATCCGGACGTGGCGTCTACCATTTGGTCGATCCTGGGTAGCGGGAAGCAGTCCTTTGGGCAAGCTTTGTTTAAATCAGTGAAGTCTATACAAACTCGCCAAGTCCCGTTCGGCTTGGGCACCAGGACCGGATTGGCCAGCCATTCCGGATAGTATACGTCGCGGATCATGCCACTGGACAAAAGTTTGTCCACCTCTTTCTCTAAGGCCTCGGCTTTCACCGAGTCGAGCGGGCGTCTCTTTTGCTGTACAGGAGGCATGTCCGGGTTGACATTGAGTATATGTGTGATGACATGAGGGCTTATGCCGGTCATGTCTTCTTGGTGCCATGCAAAGATGTCGATGGCGCCCTTCAGTGTTTTTATTATTTTGTCCTTTTCCTCCGGGTCCAGGTTCTTCCCTATCCGGAGTACTTTGGCGGAGTCATCGTCGCACACTGGTATTTCTTCGACGTCCTCCATTGGTTCCACGACCCTTTCGGATCCTATGCGAGGATCCAACTCATCCTCTTCAGCCTTCTCTATCTCAGGAGACTCCCGGACCATAAGTACGGGTAGGTGGGTGGCAACATTGTAACATTGCCTGGCTTCCCCCTGATGGGAATTTTAGGCACAGATGTCGGATTGAAGTGATTGCACCAAAGTCCACTAGGGCCGGCCGGCCGAGGATCGCGTTGTAGGCTGTCGGACAGTCTACCACCACGAAGGTGCAATATTTAAATGTGCTCTGGGGAGTATCCGGGCACAGAGTAACCGGGAGCCTTACTTTTCCCATCGGGATAAGCGTAGTCCCGTTAAACCCCGTGAGCTGCGACCCACTAGGCGAGAGGTCCCGGTCGGTCAACCCTATCGCAGTGAAGGCTTCTTTGAAGAGCAGGTTCACGGAACTCCCATTGTCAATTAAGACCCTGGCCACCACTTTATTTGCGATGGGGGTCTCTATGACCAGCGGGTCGTGATGAGGAAAATGCACCGTCTTGGCGTCTTCTTCCGTGAACGTGATGGGTTGGTCCATCAGCCGAGGCCTTTGAGCTGGGAGTTGAGTAACTTCCCATATCTCATTGTGCTTTGCGGCCTCGGCGTATCGTTTTCGCTCCTTACGAGTGTTCCCTCCGATATGGGGACCTCCGGAGATCATGGCTACCCGCCCGTTAGGCCGGGGCGGTAGCCCGGGAATATGCTGGGCGTCACCTGCGGGAGCAGCTGGAGCCAATACTCCTGCTGTACCCCCTGGTGTTCCCTGGGGCATACCCCCACCACCTGCCGGATTAAGGTGGGGCAACCTATTTTTGATCCACTCATAGAGGTGGCCCAAACGGATTAGATTTTCAATCTCGTCTTTGAGATTCTTACACTCATTGGTGCTATGACCAATGTCGTTGTGGTACTCGCATCTTTTGCTCGGATCTCTCCGGGAGCTATCTTTGTACAACGGCTGTGGTCTCCGGTAGTGCGTATTTTGCCTAGTGGCAAAGTACACACGTTCCTGAGAGTCCGATAGCTCCGTGTACTGAGTATATTGGGGTGTGTACCCCTTCTTCTGGCGCTTCTCTCCCGTTCGGGTGCTGCCTTTGGAGGACCTTTTGCTCCTTGACCCCTGGGTAGGGCCTGCTAGGCTAGCAGTCGGGGCAGCCTGTGAAGGAGCTTGTCCATTCATCCCGGACGGGTTGCCATAATGAGAAGATGCTGGCGCCAAAGCTTGGCCCTGGCTATACCCGGGGGTAGCAGAGAACTGTATGCCACTCACTTGTGGAGCCGCGGTCGGGGCAGTACCCGAGGGCGATACTCCGGGCATGTACCCTACTATCCCGGTGGGATAATAGCCTCCATAAGCCACGATCTGGGCTTCTTCGAGGTTGATATACTTTTGGACTCTTTTCTGGAAGTCCTGGAGGCTAGCAGCCCCTTCTTGCTGCAACTCATTCCAAAAGGGAGTCCCAGTGCGGATTCCTGCTTGGAGAAGTGCAAGTTGTTGTCCGTCATCAACCTTCTTGGTCTTCGAGGCTTCCTCTTGGAACCTCTTGATGTAATTCTTCAAGGTCTCAGTGGGCAGCTGCTTGATATTGGTCAAGGCACTAACCTCCAAGTTAACCTTTCTGGCGGCGACAAACTGTCTCCGGAAGTGGGTCTGGAGTTTGTTCCAACAGCCCACGGATCCTAGTTCCATCTTTTTGAACCATTCCTCCGCTGACCCACTCAGAGTGAGCGGGAAGCACAGACATTTGGCATCATTGCTGACCCGCATGACCGTCATGACACGGTTGAACCGCGACAGGTGGTCACTGGGATCAGAGTTCCCGGTATATGCCGCCATTTCGGGCATCTTGAAGTTTTTAGGGAGCTCCGCCTCCAGGATGTGCTTGGCACATGGCTCCCGATCCTCGCTGTCTGAATCGGAGTCGTCTCCCTTCTGCCTCCGGGAGACTCGAGCAATGTCTTTTCGAAGTATGGCGAGTTCCGCCATAATCCCTTCGTTTAACGTACCCGAGGAAACCACGGGCCCGTATCTTTTTTGGTCAAGGTGGTCCCGGAGGTCACCTTGATTCCCATTGATTTGATTTCTCAGATCAATGGGAGGACATCTCTGTCCTCTTCTCCCTCTACCCCCTGGTTCCTGGTGCACGGAAACGCTTTTTCGGTCCCCTCGATCCTGAGGGCCAAGACTCCCTTTTTGGGGCTTGCCCCTCTGCGGACCTTTCCCTTTAGGGAAATCTGAGCGGACCCTTCGTGGATCCTGCACCTTTTTCTTTCGCCCAGGGGTAGAAGTAGGGTTTTTTGTCTGATTTTCCTCAGCAGGGTACCTTATAGGGCTAGGTTCCCTAGATTTCTACTGCTGGGAATTAGGCGAAGACGTTGCTGGCTCCCTGTTGAGCCCAGCGGTCATTGCCTTGGGGTGCACGTGAATGCCAGCTGCCTCCATGGCTTTCTGCATGGCTAGCATCACTTCCTGCATTTTCTGGTTTTGCGCTTTCTGAGCTTCGATCTCGGCTTCATGATCGATAGCTTTTTGCCTGAGAAGCACCAGCTCTGAGTAACTTCCTTCGTCATAGGCATACTCGTCGAGGTTCCCCTCGTAGTCCTCGTCGGGGACTATTTCTTCTTCTTCCTCGGACTCCTCTGCTGCTCTTGAGGCTACATCTTCCTCATTTGGATCTTGAGCATCTTCCAGAGGGCGAGGCTGACGTGTACTTCTTGTCTCCGCCATTTTTGTGAAGTCAAATGCTTGTTATATAGCAGCTTTCCTCAGCTCTCAATGAAAGCACCAAAATGTTGACCGAGATTTTCGGCAACTATTAAAATATAATTATACTATTGAGCTGTAAGAAAGTGAGATGAGGATTTTTACGTGGTTGGGGCGTTAATGAGCCTTAGTCCACGAGTCTTTGTTATTAATGGATGTATTTAATACAGATTCCAGACTTGAGGGAATGTTACCCTAATAAATACAGAGAATGTTCTTGGTGAGTATTTGCTCTTCTTGCTCATATGAAACCCAAGATTCTCGATCCCATTAAATGAGCTTTGAGGGGGTATTTATAGTGTTTTGGTGGGGTAATCCCTAGAACTGTTCTTACAAACGTATCTGTAAGTATCCATAAAGTTGGGTATTCCCAATGAATATACCATGGGTAATGCATGGTCAAATCCCTAGGTGCTGTAGGGTTTTTATGAGGAATGTCCTTTTCGCCTTGTGATTGACGTGACTCTTCGCAGGGTAGCCGTCGCTAGACTTAAATGATCATTACTGTGGCGCTGCTGTTTGGGGGTTGTGCCGTCAGACTTTATTGCGTGTTGCAGTCCCAACACGCTTCCTCCCATGCAGCATTAAATGCGACTTGATTGCTCAGGAGAGGCCTGACACATCCCGGAGAGGCTTCATGCTATGCGAGCTTCCGGGAGTACCTTGTACTCCGGGTGCCTCCTCCGGGACCTATGCCCAGGGTGCTTCCTTGTGGCATACAAAGACTTATCAAATCTTTACAAGTTATCTGATCCACGTGTCCTTGTTTAACTGGTCCACGTATTTTGGGCGAAATCAGGAGCAACAACAAGCAAGTACAAAGTATAATTATTTTTCCTTACCTCAAATTCGCTGTAATTAACTCCTACGATACCTTCTAGGCCCTATAACAATTAGCGAAACCCTTAGTCCACCGATAAACTCAATATATTCATTACTCTGACTATACAACAAGTTTAGCCTAGAATTTGACTCATAAAACGTTTGAATTAGGAATTCTACGGTTCACAAAGTTTTTAGTTAATCGAAAGACCTTTCTAATGGTATAAAGATCATAAAAATTGGAGTTATGCATATTTTATTAAAACAGTTTCTTTAAAATCCTAAATCATACCGATTTCTGAATACAGACCAAAAATAAAAGTCTTAAAAATAGGTACACCCCGATCCAGACAATACTTTCTTCATAAAAAATGTAGCTATTTTCTTAATCTTTAAAATGAGATAAAAATCTTTTAAAATGGATCAAAATTGAGAGATATTAAATTTTTATTAAAGACACTTTTTCTGAATCAAAACTTAAAATGAGATATCCTAACGGAGTGAAGATACCGACTTTTGATAGGTAAGAACTCCGAATTAGGGAAAAGTTTCTTCAAAGAAAATATGTATTATTGAATTATCTTTCCAACGGTACTAGAACCGATGCAAAATAATATATATCGAGAGAGATATCGTACTTTTACCGAGGCAATATCAGAAAGAAATTTAAAAAACTGTAATTCGACAGCCAGCATGAAAACATGATTTTTTTTATACATCGAAATATTCAGAATTAGGAAATAGTCTCTGCATGAAAAATATAGATCATTAAATTATCTTTAAAACGGTACCTAGATCACTAAAAATGGACCTATGGGGAGAGAGATATGGTAGTTTTATGAAAGTCTATTTCTCTGAAAACGAAAATAAAAACACAACTACGAATTTTACCTGAAGATTTTGAAGACACGGAAAGATGATCAGATAACAACAGTGGTTGATTGCTGACCTCGAAACTCTTAAGATTAGAACAATTAATTTGGTGAAATAGAGGATAAAAATTTTGAGAGATGATGAGAATAAGGTAGATATATGGCTGATAGGGTTCTAAAACTATTCATATGAATATATACGTGTATATGAGATATCATATAATAGGTTTAAATTTTAAAATAAAAATCTAACTAATCAGATAAAAATTATGCTAATATAATTGAAATTTTGAATTTTAGACTAACTAATTTGATTCCTCCCTATTTATTTATATTACTATTTAATATATATATATCTATCTATCCTATTCTACACCTAGAGGTGCATTATATCCAAATAATAATAATAATAATAATAATAATAATAATAACCAATCCTATACGTATATATATACATACTAGAAAAAAAGTTACGTGCTAGGCACGTATACTAAATTTTATGCTAGTTTTTTTTCTATGTTATTAAAAAGTGATACAATTAAAAATTAAAAAAAAAATATTAGTTATTAGGTTCAACATCATTACCCTGTTTTCATTTTTAAGGAAAAAAAAAATATATATTTATGAAATAATAATTTGTTGCAACGCGTGTACAGGCAAAATTAAAAAAATATAGCACTTATTAGTAGAGTATTGATAATTTCAACAGTAAATTAACTGATTGTATACTTTTTTGTCTGCTAACATTAAGCTTTTGATATTTGAGTGGTGAACTCTTATTTGTCCGCTTTTCAAATTTTTCTAACACTCTCATTTTATTCTTCCAACTTTCTGTAGTTGGAGTGATGTCCTTATTAGTTGTATATAGTGTAGTCATTTATTCACCTGTTTTCAAATAAAACAATAGATATACATAATAAAAAATATCATTAAGTTCATATTAAAATCAATCTCACCTTTCAATATAGTGAAAGGTTTTTAAATTGATTCATTCTCACTTAATAATTGTGACAGACCTAACGAATAATAATATTATGTTACCTAATAACAAAATAGGAATCCACCAAAAAACATTATCAGAATTTATTCTAAGTATAATTATATAAATCTATTACTCATTGAAGTCTATTAGAAACTCTAAAAAGCTCACAATACAAAATTTCACATCAAAAATCTAAAAATGATCAACTATGTAGCAGCAATGATAATACAATAACCAAAATTGCCTAGTCATATACAATCTTAAAACTTAAAAGAGTGGCATTATTCATTCAAGTTTCGACTAAGTGTTTCTGAGTTTGAGTTATAATATTGTGTGTGTCTGGCTAATCTAGTGAAGAATATTAAAGTTTTGATTCTCAATAAATAGAATGAATATAAGTGTATACTTTGTAGTAGGTCATTATTGTGTCATTTTTAAGTTAATGTGTCAACTTGAAAATAATTCATTTAATAAACGGAATAGAGGAGTCAATCTAAAAATATTTTTCTACTTTAATAAGTAGAGCTATAGAAAACAAACTCAGTAACTTTTTGAGTGTTAAAAAATTGTAAATGGTTATAAATTCCGGGTCCCGGTCCGGGTCTGGGTCCGAGTCTCGGTCCGGGTCCGAGTTCAGGTCCTAAGGGATCTGAGTCTTGAATTAAGTTTTATTTAAAATAAATTGAAATCGGGTCGGATCAGATCTGATCTAGAAAAAAATTAGGCGGGGCGGAGCGGATCTGATCCAAGATCCAATAAGTATCCGAATGTTTCGAATCAGAGGTGATCCGTCGGGTCGGAGCTCCAACCCGTTCTAACTAAATGGATCTTTTTAACATGCCTAACTCATACTTCTCCTTTATATAGATATATAGATATATAGATTTAATTTACTTTGATTTTTTTGCTATTTTCATATTTGAGTAAAATAGTATAAATAAAATATTGGTGTTTTTGAAAGCTTGAAAGCCAATATAAATGGAGGCCTAATTCTTGGAGAAGCCCAAATTATCACAAGTTTAATGTAAAAATTATATAAATAAGAAATATTTAATTTATTCTAAATTTGTGTCAATATTCAGATTTGGAATGTATGGAATACATTGGCAAAAGTTAAGAAGAAATGAGAAGCCCATCAAGCTCACCCATCTTATTTCAATCAAGTTTGCATGAAAGCCATTGAATGAGTCTCCTAGCTATTCTCATATGCACGAATACACGTGAGGCACGAATACATGCCTCACATGTCAGCCCACGTTCAATACACCACTCAACACGCATGAGTTTTCCCTTCATCCAACAACAGCTGGTGTGAGTGTCTCCTCAATCTCCACCAAAAGGGACGCATGAGACCACTCTCCACCAAATTTCTTGTGCCATTTTCCCCGCTATTGGGATAAATTGGTTCTATAAAGAGAACCAAAATCAGGGCAATTTGACACAATTTTTAAAAAAACTAAAAACTATTTTTTAAAAAAACTATGACCAAAAAGTGTTTGGTAAGCAGTTAAAAAATACTTTATTGAAGAATTTATGAAAAAGCTATAGCTAAAAGTTAAAGCGGGTACAACCCAACTTTTAGAAAAAGTTGTTTTTGATTAAAATACTATAATAAATTATTTTTTACTACAAATTTATTTAAATAATTATTATATATTAAAAAATATATATATTTTTTTTTGAAGGAAAAAATATTTAAAATAAATAATATTTAAATTTTTAATTTTAATTTTGTTTTAAAAATATTTTATATTTATATTTATATTTATATTTTTATTATTAACAATATGAACCTAAGTTTCTTATAAACTACACAATTGATAAAAATATAATTTAATAATATTAAAAATTATTTTTATCAAATACATATAAATTTATACTATAGAAAAAAATAATTAAACATATATAGAAAATAAAAATTTTATATAACATATTTCTATGTATATATTTGTGATTTTAATAAAATAGATTAAAATATTATTATTATTATTATTTTTATTATTATTATTATTATTATTATTATTATTATTATAATAGAATCTTTACAACCTGCAACACTTTAAAATTTATAATTTACAAAACACTCAGCTCAATTTTTTCTGCAGTTTTGCTACAGCTGCTTTTCCTTACATCACAACTACAGCTGCTTTTCCTCACAACATAGCTGTGCCAAACTAGCCCTCAATCAAATTTTAAAGTAGAGAAATACACTTTTTATTTTCTTGCTTTTCTTTTATTATTATTTTAGTTTATTTATTTTAGTGACAAAAAATGAGTGAATAAGATTGTAGCTTTTGTACTGTCTATTCTCAATATTGATACTGATTCTTTTGTGCTTCATCTCCATATCTCATTTATAAAATTATTTTTCATCTTCTATTTTTTTTTTCAAATTTAATAGTATCTTTTATGTAAGTTCAGTCATGTTTTTTATATGTAAGTTAGACTATTAATTATTTTGGTATATTTATAATATTATATGTCATTTCTACTAATAGAAGTATTTTGTCGATTTATGATATATAATATGATAAGCTGTCAAATTAGAAGTGAGATTCAATTTATGCAAGATTAATTAATTTATGCTTTTAACATATATATCTTCCAGTTGTAATTAATAGTGTAGAATTGCAACTCTGTTCTAAATTAAAAAAGTACATAATTCTAAATAATTTCGGTTTGGAGTGGGCTTTTAAATAGTCTCTAATTTATGTCCAATCATAAATTAGGTAGTACATGAATAACAGGGAAAATTCGAAAATTATTTTTTTTAATTACATATTAATTAAATATATTCTAAAATAATTTTAATTGATAAATATTTTTTTTTGTAATCAAAGTACTAAATAGAACCTTACCTAACTTATTAAAAGGGAAACTTACAAAAATACTGGAATTTTGGTTAACTTTTAGAAAAATACTGTCACACGGAAATTTTTTCAAAAATACTGTGTTTTTATAAAACACCAGTAAAACACAAAGCAGAACAACTCAAAACAACAGTAGAACACTAGTAAAACATCAGTAGAACATCAGTGAAAACTTAACACAACATACTGCAGTATGAAACTTATAAAAAAACGCAGTAAAAAAGTAAAAAATTCCGTCTGGCAGTATTTTTGTAAAAAAAATGGCAAAAGTTAGTATACCATGTAAATTTTCCTATTAAAATAAGAATTTTAAACGCACATAATTTAGATAGAAAATAAAAAAAAATAAATATAGAGTATAATTTCCAAACCACAAAACATTCAACATTTTCCTTCTCTATTAGATCATATCGTCTCGGCAATGGAGGCTTTTGCTATCGACGTTCTCGTGCTATCTGGTCACTGCCAATGGATGACTTATTCCAGCGATCGATTTGCTCCTAACAATTTCTTCGGTGACTTGCTCCAATGCATATCAGAATTAACAACTTGTGTCGGTTAATTCTTTACTCTTGCTGTAGCTTTCTCTTTCGAATATATGCTAAGTGCAATCTCACATTTTCTCACACTAATCTTTTTTTAATATCTTTTATTACATATTAATAATTAATTCAAGATGAACTTTTTAAAGTATTTTTGAAACGTCGTGGGATATATAAATGTAATACTTTTGTATAGTAGCATGTAGCATATTGTCTTCATTAGTTTTTTTTTAAATTTTAAAATGAAAATTAAAATTATAAAATATAGCTTAAAAAATTATAACTAAAGTTATAAACGGGTAAAGGTTGTGTTGGAGGCTAGGGTTTTTGCTCTAGAGAGAGAATTTGTTAGATTAAATTTTGGTAGGATTATTTAGCTAAAATTAATCAATTATAATTAACGTTTTCTAATTAGAATGTTCTGTCAAATATTAGAATATTCTGTTAACATTTTGACAGAAAAATAAATAATAACATTAAACCAAGAATTCTGTTACATAGCCACATTTTATATAAAAAAAAGAAAATATTTTAAAAAAAAGTCACCCAATAATTTCTCATAAACTAAGAATTCGGTTATATAGCCACATTTTATATATTTAGATTCAGATGTGGAGGCAAACAATTATAACTTGATCGAGCCAAAAAAAAACAAATAGAAAAATTCTTTAGCAATATATATATAATATATATAAATAGTAGTAAATTCTTATTTAGAATAAAATCCAACTAAATAACATAAGTATATTTAGAAAAGCCAATCGTAGATGTATGAAGTAAAAACCGGATGTAATGAGATTTATTTTATTATATATAAATAAAAAGTGACCCATAAATTTTTCATAAACCATTCTATTTTTATTAATAAAAAATCACCCATGAATTTCTCATAAAGCAAGAATTCTGTTATATAGGCATACTTTATAGGGAAATTTACACTAAGTGACTTTTTTTTCCAATATTAAACATTTATACTTGTCCTATCTTTTTTTTACTTTTTTACTTTTTAAATTTTTCTTTAATACTATTTACAAAGTTTGATATTTACAATTATACAGTTGATACTATTTTTCCTTCTTCCTCTCATTCACATAGATCCACTTCAAAAGGCAACCATCTCCACCATTTCCATCTCACATCCAACCTCTCTCGATCGTCTCCAGCTCTCTTGTCCCAGCCCTTGATGTCAAGCAAAACATCTACTCAACCTTCTATGTTGGGGCCTAGGGAGAAAGAGAGACACTTCAGATTTATTTTCCTCTTGATCAAGCCATCTCCCTCTTTTTCAAACTTATTTTTGCTGCTATTAATATTTTTTTGAAGCTTCAATTTGTAAGTTGTTCTTTTCTTGTTCTTCTTCTTTATTTTCCTTTTCAAATTACATTAATAAAAGTTTAGATTTGAAAGTTTAATAAGAATATTGTTGTAGTGTGATTGTTTATTATTGATTCTACTCATTTGCCCTCAAATTTTGTATATTTCTTCTTCATCTTCAAGCTGAATATTTTGTTAATATGTATATAAGGGCATACCTTCCATGTGTTTGACGAAATGCCTAACATAGTTATTCTTAATCACTAGCCTAAAAAAAAGAGAATATCTTTAATTGTGCTATTGTAATTTTTATTCCTCTTCAAACTGGGATTTTATATTGTTATTCTGATGTTATTTATGTTCTTTCTGATTTTATGAATTAGTCAATTTATCAATAAATTTGATACAGTGTTGTTTATGCGTTGTTTATAAGTTGTTTATACGTATTGTTTTGCTACTGCAGTAGAAAGGAAAAACCTTAGTTCCTAGTGTTGAAGTACTTCCAAGTTGATTAGGATAGGCTTTGTGACAATTTCTATTCCTTTGGTAGAATGAAGTAAGTTGAACACATTGAGAGTGTACAAGAAAATGCTCTATAGTTGTGTGTGTGCGTGTGTAAAAACACCCATGCCATGTGTTTGGTGAAATGCCCAAAAGAACTAAGTTTTCACTAACATAAAAAAAGAGAACATATTCAATTATATTTTTTCTTCTTCTTTAAGCTGAACTTTTCATATTGCTATTCTTTTATTTTTTGTTCATTTTAGTTTTATGAATTAGTCAATTTTTATTTATAAATATTTAATGATTTTTTTGATATAGTGTTGTGTTTACGTTGTTTATAAGTTGTTTATATGTTATTTTGTAAATGTGTTCAATGATTATGTTGATATAGCGTTATTTTAGCGTTATTTATAAGATGTTTATATGTTATTTTGTAAATACATTCATTTTTATCTTGTTGTTTTTGCTACTGCAGTTGAATGCAAGAAACTTGATTTCCAGCGATGATGTACTTAAATGTTGATCAGAATAGGCTTGTCATCTATTTCTATTCCTTTGATAGAATGAAGTGAGTTACATACATTGAAAGTGTACACGAAAATGTTCCAATCTTCTAAGAAGGTTCAAGCTATTGTGCATGGATTTTGTTATGTATTGAAGAGCAATATTTTTTAAGAAACATTGCTTTGTTGTTAATTTGACATATATCTTGCACGAGATATTAAACATTATAATTTTATTTAAGTTATTTATATATTTTAGTACAGTGAATAACAACTATTATTATATTTTTAATTTATACACTAAGTATTTATATAATTATGTTTGTCTTCTTTTCTTTTGAGGAAAAAAATAATAATTGTTAGTAGTTTTTTTTAGCTATTAACAATATTTAGTTACGATATAAAAATATAAAAATAATTATATATATAATTTAAGGAATCTACAAATTTTAATTACTGTAATTTAACGTACAAATAACGTGAAATCAACATGTTTAAAAAATAACAAAATTAAACAACGTGTTTACAATTTTAAAATAACTGTAAAACAACAAATAATGTTATTTCTAAATATAAGCAATTTTTCTTCATATTTACAATCTATTTCTATTTATGCCCCCACTTGATTCAAAATCAACATAATGTGTGTTCTTTTATTATTTTTCATATCTTAATGTAAGAGATAAGATAAATTTTTGTTTTAACATGTAAAAAATCTATTCCTTTAATTATTGAACAACCACTGTAGTATATAACAATTTATAACAAACTTTACAATAACATAAAAACAACTTGATTTGATTTTCAAGTTGAAATAAGATGTTACAAAAACAACACAAAAAATACTTCCAATATATAACATGAAAACAACTTAATGATTCTTTGTAGATATTGTGTAGTTTTGTTTTTATTATTTTAAACCAAAACAATATCAATTGATGAACAAATAATCATAGATTTTTCAATATTCAACATCTTCGGGAATTTGCTTTTGGTTATTTTCTTGTTGGTTTATGGTTGTTTGTGCTGTCAAAGTCATAGTATCAACCAAAATAACATCTTTTAAAACAAATCCCCTCTTAAAGCAGATAAAAGTTTTTTAATTATTGTTGTTGTGTTGTTGTCAGGTTGTTGCACATGTGAGTATAGTGAGTGATTGTCACTTTCTGTCATTATCACATTGTTGCACTCCATTGTTTGGGTAGCTTCCAAAAAAAATTGTATAAAACAACAGACTTTTGTCATCCTTAATTTAGAGTGGTTGACTAAGAAGCAATTAAGATTTTGCAGTATGGTAAATAAAATATGTTCATGTTAAAATAATATTTTTTGAAACTGATTCCCTCCTTGGAGCAGATTAAAGTTATTTAGTTGTTGTTGTGTTGTTGTCAGGTTGTTGCATCATGAGTGTACTGAGTGATTGTCACTTTCTGTCATTATCACATTGTTGCACACCATTGTTTGGGTAGTTACAAAAAAGGATTGTGTTTCTGTCTTGTTGAATGTGTTCACATACAATGGATACTGTGTGAAATCAGTTTCATTAGTTAATAACTTTATGTAAAACAACAGACTTTTGTCATCCTTGATTTGGAGTGGTTGGCAGCCTTCCTTCAGTTGGTATTTCAGTTGTATTTGAGTTGTTTTATGGTTTCATTTTAGTTTCTCCATCATTATATGCACTAGTTTAGCAAAAGTGCAATCTCTTGATATTAATTCTTCACTTAATTTGTAATCTACATAGTGGTTGTTGTCATCCCAATGATCATTGCTCTGTACTAAATTTTATAAAGGTTTCATGCCTGAAACTAGTGTATTAATTTTTCTATATTGTTAAGCAACCAGTTTAATATATGAGAACAACATATAAACAACTATTATATGACAGTAATCAGTAAATGACCTTAAATGAATTACTATTTTTTAAAAATTTAAATTATTTGCACCAATTTATTCAGATCAACTAATTTTCAGTATGAATTTGCTTTAAAATAATTCAAAACTACTAAATTACAACCTGATTACGAAAAAAAACATTTAAAATATTGGTACCTTGTATGTTTATTTGTCAAATTCTTCCGAATTGTTTTTAATTTTTCGTTGAAAATTTAGGTAAAGTTGATCATACTGTTAAAAATAATTATTTCTTTATTTCATTATTTATTGTTCTAAATAATAAAGTTATATTCGTCATTATTTTATTATTGTTATTGTGTTATTTATAGATTTGTTATTTCACGATCATGGACAACAACAAAAAGAAAACATAAAAACAACGCTAAAACAACATAATTTTATTTTAAAATTTTAACACAAACTCAATATTCTCATTATACTACCTAAAAAAAAATAATTTACATGGTTATCATTCTAGATTTTCAAAAAACACTAAAAAACAATAACAATATATTAACCAAAACAACTAATATATGTGAATCAACTCAATAACGTTAATAATAATAGATTAAAAAACAATTAAATCAAACACAATTAATAATATCAGATTTGTTATTTTTCTAAAAAGAAAAAAGAAAATAAAGAAAAACCCAATTTTTTTTGAGTAAATGTTCATGGGCATCTCCTCTCAGTTGTTGATCCTCTTTCGTTGGCTTTTCATATAGATCTCTGATCGTTGGTCGCGCTGCCATAACTGAATATCAAATCAAAATTTCTTACCGGCGTTAATGGTGATCGACAAAAAGCTTTCCGCCGGCGTTCATGGTGTTCGACAAAAACTTCTACATTTTTGATGGTGTTGTTTGGAGAATACGTCGATTATGGAGGAGATCTAAGATTTTCTAGAGGTGATTCATATTCATATTGATTTCAGATCTAAAATTTTTGGAAGAAACTATTTTGAGAAGGTCTCATGTAGAGACCGTATTTTTGAAAAGAGAAAGTTTACTTTTCTATTTTTGTTTATTTTTGCACCTGGAGATAAAAAAGTAAAGTTTAAATGTAATAAATGCATAATAGAAGTGGGTAAAGTGGATTAACTCAATTTATCTTAAGGGGAGTGATTTCTGGTCCTATAGAATAAGCATGGATACTAGTTGGTATTGGAGAAAACTCTGCAGCTTACGAACAACCTTCAACAAAGATGATGTTGTGGCAGCGGGTGGAGAAAAGTTCAAAACCAGCAGATTTTATTGCAGCTTGCTGAATCAGACGTTATTTCCTGCAGCAGGGGCTATTTGCCATGGTTTGAGCATGCCTAAACACACCTTCCAACTTTGGCAAGCAACCCAAGACAAGTTGTTAACAAGGGATCATCTTAGCAAGCTGAACATTCCTATGTCTAATCTGAATTGTGTGGTTTGTGATATTGATCTTGAGAGTCATAGCCACTTGTTCTTCAAGTGCAGACTTTCTTTGCTGGTTTTGTACAGGATTTTTCAATGGCTGGGCATGGTTGGTTGGTCTGAGGACTATGATAGTTGGAGAGTTTGGTTGGGCTACCCTAAGCCGACTGTGGTGGACAGGATTTTGGTCCTCATGATTGCGGCTGTGATCTACCATCTGTGGTGGAATCGAAACACTTGTTTAGTCTCTTCTTTTTCTAATTCTGTAAATTGCATTGTAAATAAAATTAAAAGTGAAGTGAAGTATAGACTCTTATTGATTAAAGATAGAAAATGCTCTAGGAAGAAAAAGGACTTGATTCATAGATTGATTTGTAATTTGGTGAAGTGGAGGTGGTTGCTTCTCTTGTGGAAGTGAATTTGCTTGTATTTGTTGAGTAGATTAATGAAAGTTTCTTCTTCTTGATTAAAAAAAATGCATAATAGAAAAAACCCCTACTTCATATAGAATATATATCTATATGGAAGAGGTTTCTAGGCACCCATATATATATATATAAACATCTTCTTTTTATTCTACTGTTACTTGCGTAGAAGAGAATTTATAGTATCATATAGTATTGAGAGAAGGGGATCTTTGAATCTTGTTTTGGGGCAGATACTAGATAGGGAGGATTAAACCTTGATTTTCTTTTTCTTATTGTTGACAAATTAAGCCACATGGGTTTCTCTTTATCAAATCACACTTTGATTTTGGATTCTCAAATCTCAACGATAGGATTTCTTTCTCAGTTTACTGCTCCTACATGATAGGCGGCCTACAGGTAATTACTTTGGGCTGAATTTATTTGGGCCTTATTTAAGCCACATGGGCTGAAGTTAGTTTGACTTTAATGCGGGTCATTTGGACTTAATAAGGGTAAGTTGAAAAATACCATTTTTTTAATCAATTAATCAAATTTACCTCTAATTTTATATTTATTTGAAACATACCTCTTTTTATATGTATTGTACCCAAAATACCCTGACATAAAAGAGTCACATGGAGAGTATCTTGAAGTGACAGGGGCAAAATTGGTATAATGTTTAAAAAAAGAGGTAAAAATGATAGACTTCAAAAAATATAGTAAAAATAAAAAAGACAATATAAAAAGGGTATAAAGTGTAATTTCCTCAACATAACAAATCTATACAACCTATAGGTATAAAATTCAAAATAGTGCAAATTTAAAACTTTGATAAATATAGCACTTTTTCTACAAATTTTTATACATATAAGATTTTTCTTTGGTGAGAGCAACTATTAGGGTATTCTTTCTTACATTTAAATGGATAAACTAAGGGAAATTTACATGGTATACTAACTTTTGTTAGTTTTAACCTAAATTCAAGTATTTTTGTAAGTTTCCTTAAACTAATGGGACGTACAAGCTTATCATGTGGTGAAGCATGCTAATAATTTATTTATTGTTTTCATATTTGACTTTTTTTCCTAAATTATAGGGTAGGTTTTTTTTTTTTTTTTTTTTTTTTTGTATCTTGAACTAGTTTTTATTCTTGTTCTTTCATTTGCTGGTGGAACCTCTTCTCTCTGTATCATGTATTTTTCCTTCCCAATTTCTTGTATTTAATCAAAGCAATCATCTATTCAATTTCTTGAAGAAGTTGGTGATTCAAACATTATTAGAAAACTAAAAATATTAGATCATTTGAATCATCTAAACAAATATTATTCATAATAAACATAAACTCACATTTAATTTCAACACCAAAAGAATTCAACTAGATAGGAATAATATAAATCAAATACATTTGGTTATATTGTAAAAGCTTAGTTTTGAAACATTAAGAAGGTGCATTAAAAGAAAAAGAAAAAGTAAAATACTAATGATTCACATAGGGTTTACATAATAATAATAATAATAATAATAATAATAATAATAATAATAATAAGATGCATTCAATTATATTGGAACCAAATAAATGGGATCCATTTGATTATAAATCAACGTTTTAAAAAATATTCTCATTCATGAGAGTAAAAGTGAAGCTTTTACTTAAGAAGAACCCCATATATATGGTATTTATTATTATTTAACATTTTTATGAAATTTATTTTTCCACATATGAGAAACAGAAAAAAAATCAACAAGAACAAAGAAGATTATTTTATTATGCTCAGTTACTGAAGCTATGATACAATATGCGTTAATATAAGGCAGGCAGCAAGAAGAAGACCATGGTTAGTTAAATAAACTAACCATAGTTCTAACAACCTGACTAAGGTATCCCATCTAACTTAACTAAAGAAAACTAACTTAACTAAAGTTAAGTCTAATAGCCCCGTTCAAGATGGAATGTAAATATTAATAACACTCATCTTGGATACAATATTAGAAAAGTGAGTGGGAAGCAAGGCTTTAGTAAATATGTTAGCTAAGTTGTGTTGAGAGGGAACATGGAGAAGCTTGAGGGAATCTTGTTGGACCTTCTCCCGAATAAAGTGTCAATCGATCTCGACATGTGTTTGTCCGATCGTGGTAGACAGGATTCTCGCTGATATGAATTGTAGCGGTGTTGTCATAATATAAGACTGCTGGTGTTGTGTGAGGAATGCCAAAGTCTTTGAGGATAACAGGGATTTATGTTAATTCGGAGGTTGCATTGGCCATGGCATGATATTCAGCTTATGTAGAAGAACGATAAATAACTTGCTATTTTTTTTTATTTCCATGAGACAAGGGAACTGCCGAGGAATAAAAAATAGGGAGATATGGAGTGTCGTGTGTCTTGACAGCCACCCTAGTCTACATCAGAAAAAAAAAAAAAAAAAAAAAGAAATTTGAACATTTGATGGGGAAAGGCTGGTTTCAGCATATGCTGTCAGCTTTGGAGATGCGTTCGAGGGGAAAAACAAGCCTTGTCCGGGTGTACTCTTGAGGTATTGGAGGAGTCTGTGAGTAGCATGAAGATGTGGGACTCTGGGGCAAGTTAAGAACTGACTTAAATAATTGACAACATATGTTATGTTAGGTCTTGTGATTGTGAGGTAAATAAGTTTACCAATCAAGCTACGAAAAATGGTAGGATCAGCAAGTAAGTCCCCTTTGTCTTTACTTAATTTTATGTTTATTTCCATAGGGGTAGAAGTAGGTTTGGCTCCTAAGTACCCTGTATCAGCTAAAAGCTGAAGAGTGAAGGGTCTTTGGGAGATTGATATCCCTTGTTTTGTCCGGCCAATCTCAAGACCAAGAAAAAAAATAAAGTACCCCGATGTCTTTTAGTTTGAATTGAGCATCTAAGTGATTTTTGAAGTGTGCAATATCAGTGTCTTTATTGCTAGCAACGATAATATTGTCAACATAAACTAAAACGGCTATGAAAATTTTGTTTGTGTTTTTTATGAAAAGAGAATTATCCCAGAGGGATTGTTGGAATCCATCTTAAAGTAAAGTTTGGCTAAGCTTGCCAAACAAATATCTTGAGGCCTGCTTGAGGCCATATATGCTTTTGTTGAGTTTACAAACTGTATTCGGAGGTGCTTTATAGCAAGGTGGCATTTTCATGTAGACTTTTGTTGGGCTTTGTGCCCTAAATAAAACTCTATTTCAATGTAATCTTTTCTATTTAATTATCAATAAAGAAACAGATTTATTCTCATTACTTATTTAGTATGATTTTTGGTTCATGTGATCATTTATATGTTTATTTGATTTATAAATTCATCCAAATCCTTATCACATTGATATTCTTATTTATTGTGTCGTCAGCACAGTAGAAAGTAATCAAGATTATGTGATTCCTAGATTTATCAGTACACAGGGTTTAACAGATATGATAATTTACAACATAGTTTACTTGCACCTTGGATAAGTGCTATGTCCTTTCCAGGGCATTGGATAAAGTAAGCTTGGGTTGGATGAATGGAGTATACATTAGAAGGGATCGATATTGAACTTTGATTAGGTATATTAAAATTTACCGTAATATCTATTCAATTCAATATCACCTGTTGATCCTAGATCAAATGATCTTAATCCTGATATGGTTAGGTTCGATCTCAAGAGTATTATACATGTTCT